>NW_017275954.1:386533-392463 GCF_001594065.2 Cyphomyrmex costatus
ATTATTATATAAAAGTCAGAAAAAATTATGAAATTTGTCTGGAAAAATCGGGAAAAAACTATAAAATTTTAGATCGAGGCAATCCTGTCACTGTATCACTGTGTCTCTTACTGGAAAGCACTAACTAATTAACGATACAGTATTTTCGGTACGTAATTGGGTACTTGGTTCTGAATACTGCCGACATAAATACGAATCTCGGCGAATTTTACTTTCGATATTTCGACTGAGTTTCTTCCGTACACGAAGATCTCTCTGATTTCTTTCTGTGCATCAACGATACCTCGCGCATTCCCGACATATCGCCAGGCATTCTCGGTGCGTTGCCGCGCTTTGTCCGTTCGCGAGATGCGGCATGACTCACGGGGCCGGCAAGAAACGGCTCGTCGAGCAAAACCATGCCGTTTCTTCCGCTGGCTTGGCCGGCGTGCAACTATTGCACGTTGCGTTTTTGCCGACTTCTTACGAGCGGCCGGCGCGGCTCGGCGCGGTCGTGTAAGCGCGTTGACCACCACGACGGCGACGATGTGCGCGGGCAAAAAGCGCGCGCTTTTGCCCCGCGATATTTCTGCGAAAGACGAAATTGCGACAGAAAGAACTGCTCAATGCGAAAGGCGTCCTGTCGTTCCTCTCTCTTTTTCTCTTTCTTACGCTCTTTTTAAAATCATTAATTAGTTTAATTTTATTTTTCATTTTAATCTTATTTTAATTTTGTCTTACATATTTTTTTTAAATAGTGGACATTTAATTATATTATTGGATTATTGTTACTTTTTGTTGTGTGTGTGTTTTTTTTTTTTTTACACAAACAGACTCTTCGAATACAACCAAAGTTACTATAAGCGGACCGAAGTTACCGTAACACGCGCATTATTACCACGCGGCTGTTTGATAGGCGACATTATACGTTTTACACGGGATAAAAAGAGGCTCTGTCTATCTCCCTCTGTCTTCCCTTTCTCTCTCTATTGATGACGGCGCTGGCGCTGATGCACGGCGAAAAAGCTCTCGCTTTTTTGCGGTAAGTTTGCCGTGTGCTCGTGCCCTCGCTTAAGAAAACTTGGCGAGCGTAGCTTTTTTGCGTCGGACGCGAGAGAGCTCGGCCAGTCTCGCATGTTCGCTCGCATTCCCTCCCTCTTTCTCTTTCGCGTTACATATTACAGCGTCGGAAAATTTGCGCCGTTGATGCACGCGGATTCCTATAAAAAGGGGAAAAAGAACAAAGTCAAACGCGGCGCGGTTAATCGCGTTCAAGAACTCGTCTACATATTCTTAATTACGTTGTATCTTTTGCATCGAAAAATTTTATCTTTGATGCTCCATGGCTATATTTGCAAGACGGAGTATCAACAATTTTTTTACCGATAGTCTCGAGGAAGCTATTATTTATGTTCTGTTGCAGAAATCACAATAAAAAATTCTCTTGTTATTTTCTCTGAAAATACACGGAAAGAATAATATTTTGTTAAAATATCTAAAAACTTAGCTAGACGTATTTTGGTGGAATATCTAAGTAATTTATATATATAGAAATTTCAAACGTTGAACAAGAAGTTTTGGCATTTTAGCAATCGATTAAAATATCTTTATGTACAATTAATGTAATAAGTCGACAAAATTATTTTTAGATCTGTGTGTAGTAAATTTTTAGATACTTCAACAAACTGTCCTTTTCACTTAAGAATTATCTGTACATTATCTAAGTATATGTAGATCAGGATTGTTACAAAAATTTGAGAAATCAGGGAAATGTCAGGAAAACTGAATAACGGTCAGGGAAATTACAAAATTTTGCAAAATTTTCAGAAAAGTTTGAATTCTTAGCTTTAAAGTTTAATATATACATATATCACACCTACGCTGCAGTTTTTGGAATATTACAATATAACAATTAATTATATGCGAGCATTTAATAACATTAATAATAATTAATATCGTTATGTTAAATTGCTGTCTCAACAAAATATTTGACGGTTTCCAAAATCGGGATAAAAATGCAAAAAATTTCAAAATATTATTGAAAGAATTAGGGAAAATCATGAAATTTTGTTTGAAAAATCAAGGAAAAGCTATGGAATTCTAGGAATTCGTGACAATCTTGGCAGGCATACTGAAAAAAAAATTAAATGAAATCGGAGAAAAGCGTTTACGACTGTCGTATGTTGTCAGATAATTAAAGTCAATCAGAATTTATTATCGGACTTCGCTCAGATATGTTACGAAACGTTTTTGACGGAGTATAAAATCGCCCTGAAAACGTCAACGACAGCTTGGTGCAATGTATTTTATTTACGCGGATGGAAAGTCTCCGCCGACCGCTTAGCGTAGCCCGACATCGAGCCATGTCGGGCATTATTGCGCTCATTACGGACGTTTGCTTGGCGGTCGTTAATATTTTCACCTTATCGTTTGCCGCTTTACAGCCAGTTTTGTCCACGGGGCAATAACTGTCTCGCCCTAATAGCGTCTCCGCGCACCGCGCACCGATGATTTTGTAATCGCTCCTCGGTATGTCTCTCTTATTACTCTACTCTCCTCGCTCTCATGTTCTTAGTGACTACCTAAAAGCAGATATTGATATCTTATATTTATACTAACTCTATTAAGTATAGATGTATTCGGAAATAATCTGAAATAACGCGGTAATCTTCGAAACAAATTTTTGCATCGAGAAATAAGAAAATAATTAAAGAAAAAATATGAAGAGATAATGTCAAGCAAAATTCTTCGCCTCGAAAGATGATTATTTTTTTCCCTTCGGAGTTGAAAATCTGTAAAACAATTACTATTTAATTTATGTTAATTTAAAGGCATTAATTAATTTATATAGGAACTAAAATGACGTAAATAGCTTGTATAAAAAAATAATGAACAGATAAGTAAATCAGATAAGTAAAGCGCTAAATACTGTCGAGACTACATCTTGATGAATTAAATATATATTTTTATAAGAATAATCAAAATTTGCAGATGTAACAAAAAATTGAATTGTTTGACCTTTTTGACAAAGAGGTTTATAATTAAGTAGGTTCAACAGACTCACCATCAACTCGAAAATTAAACGACGTTTATCGACATGTTTTCCTTATCGAGCTAGTTTTAATTCTGCAGAAAAAAGTAAAGGTGCTTAAATAATTGAGCTTAAATAATACGCAATTAGACAGTTTATCGTATCTACTATTTCAAACGATAACGGATTTACTTATATTACTCCAATAACATTCTTCCAGGACGCGTTACCTGGTTTTAATGATTCAACACGAAGAAGTCTGCATGACATGATAATAGTGTGCTCTTAGCTTCATCGAGGGGGGAAGGAGGGAAACCGCAGCTGCTTTTATCCCGAGTTTTCCTCCCGATCGAGAATCGCTCCAGGTTTTGTGTACGTTTATGCCCGGTGGACGACCGGCGCTCGCGATCCGGAATGAAAAAGAGTCCTCCGTCGAGCCTAATCTGAATACGATCACCGCGCCCGGGTATACGACCGGTGGGTGGCTGCACTCGAATAAGCGCCTAATTCGAGCAACGAATATGAATGGGCTCGCGTCAGACGCGCTCTTGGGTACAAAGACGAGAGAACAGTACGCCTCCGTTTGTACATCTTGCTGCTGACCGACCGTTGCGAGAGAGCCACGAGGTTTCCTCACCCTTTCGGGAAGGCTTTATCTGCCGGGATGAGCACGGAGAAGATGGTTTTGCTGAAGCGTCTACAAATTTAGCTAGATATATTTACCAATATGAAATTTTTATTGAACCGTCAAAATAATTGAATTACACGATGTAAGAATTATCATTAAGTAAGAATATACAAGGTTTTTTTCATTATGCATAATGGTGGTTAAATAGAAATTTGAAGCAAATTTCTTATTGATAGTCAATTTTTAACAATTTATAACATTTCGTACTAATTTCCTGATTAATATATTAACTGTATATCTCGGGAGCGAAATTCGTAAGACACTCAAACAAGTTGCTAGAATATCAAAATTTTGCGCATCATTGTTTATCATGATCGAGTTATAAACATATTTATTAAGTATAGGTACATATTATTTCGATGGTAAACAAAATTATATTTTTTTATCTATATTCATCTAAATTTTTAGGTAGATACTACTTCAGCAAAATCGTGTATTACCTATATCTGTTGTGAGACTAAACTCTAATCGATAAAACGTATAAAATTTTTAATCCCCTTGGGCTAGACGGAGAATGTAAAATACCAGAGACAGTGTGTTAATAATGAAAATAGAATAACTCAAGACAATAAAGCCATCAGTGATTAACTTTCGGTTTGATTATAATAAATATTTCTAGGTTTGAAAAAATAGCTTTATGTACGTGATTTGTACATTCATGATTCATACATATACATTTGTAGTTATTTTTTATTTGCGAATAACGTCAAAAATGATAAAGCATCGCGGACAAATCATTTAATTGATCCCAACACCTTGAAATTCGATCGATGCAATAACGCGAATGTGAAACGTTTACGATCGTGTCTCACGTATGCTAATATAGGTAACGATCATCCCTTATTCTTACCGCCGCCTTACCGGTCTCGTTTTTTCTTTTTCATTTCTTGGATCCGCTTGTTCCCACAGGAGTGCGCCGAGGCGCGCGAATAAATTAAAAGGCTTGCGGGTCTCAGCCCCACACACCCTATCGGCGGACAAAGGGCGACGAGCTTCCCCGTTTGTCTGCATTTTTTTGTTCTAAGCGATAATCCGGTAGCGCGATGCTTGGATGCGCCCGCGCCTATCCGTTTTCGGGGTCCATCCGATGACCCCGCGGGGCTCCCTCTCTCTCTCTCTCTCTCTCTTTCGCTTTCTCTATCGTTGCTTTCCATTCTTGCTCGGCGCATATGCATATCATCGTCCCTTAGTGCTAGATAGCGAGCGAACGCGAAAAGAAAAAAAGGATAACCGGCTGCGGAAGAAAGAGAGAGAGAGAGAGAGGGGAAAAATAAAAAAAAACAGTAGAGACCTCGGGAGGAATTCCGGCGCGCTGGCTGTGCCTCCTCTCCTCTCCATTCCCAGCTAGTTTTTGCCCCCGTGGAGGACGTTCTTTCGGCTTTTTTGCCGCCGTGGGGGCCCTCGCGACGACGACGGCGACGACTGCGATGGGGGCAACTTTTTCTCCGCTCTATCTTCGGGGCCGTTCGATCTGCATGAGTCACACGCGAAGACATTACGTTCGCCTCGTCGGGATGAAGGACGATATCTTTCTCGAGTATCCCACGATCAGTCACTTCCTCCAGGTGACGCCGCTACTATCTCGACAAGGAACCCGCTTGTGCCATTTGTGTAAAAATGCTTGTAAATCTTCATTGTGAAAATGATATTTTATTACCGAAGATTATGTAATGTTCAATACTTGATTATTACCGGAGATTATGTCAGATTACGTCATGTTCAACTCGATGTTAATTTATATTCATTTCTTGACCGAATTATACATCTTGTATCTTACTCATTTAATTTAATTTTTGGTTGAAAGTTTTGATACATGGGTTTTTAATTTGATTAATGATTGATTGCCGATCATATATTCTGGCTTAATTTTCGAAGGAAATGTGATGAATGGCGATGAGGCTTCTGTGCCGCTTACTTGACTACAGGTGTAGATACAGATTAACGATGACAATGGACACGTCGATTAGTTCCCGCAGGTGATGAGCTCGTCCACTGAAAAAAGAACCCCTCAGTTCCACGACTAACCCTTTCGCTTCTACGTGGTCAAAAAAGGGTCTTCCGTAAAAGAAAAAAACCATTTATTCAAAAGAGGTCTGTGGGAAACCAGTTTTTTACACTCTCTCAATAACATTTTTATATCTAAACAAACGCTCGTTTATGCTTATGATACTATATGGCATGAAACGTGATATGATTGAAAAAGGATAAAACAATCTAATCTCTCTCTCTCTC
>NW_017275954.1:392478-410738 GCF_001594065.2 Cyphomyrmex costatus
CTCCCTCTCCCCCCCAAATAGATTACTATATTTATATAAAATATTTTCACACACACACACACACAGTAATTAAAATTAATTTTTTTATTAATAAATGCACAAAAAGTACAATATAAATGTAATGGGATTCTTGTCAAGAAAATATTGTTTAACAAAAATAGTACAATTTTAAAAATCATATTATGAAGTATATCGCGCGCGCGGTAAAATTAATCATAAATAATTATAAATAATTATAAAATATTTATAAAAGTTGATATTAATAAAATTACATCACAGTTGTTAATCGGTTATAGTCGATTAAAGATTGCATTAAAAATATATTTAGCAACATATTTGGAAATACACTATAAATTTTGCGACATTCCGTATTCATAATTATTGATCATACGGATTCAATTTTTATCAGCGATGTAATTTAAATAAAAAAAGCTTAGGACACCTATATTTATTATAAAAAATTGCAAATATTTTAAATTCTTGTATTACAATAGATGATTTTTTTATTACTAGCAAATTAATTATTTAAAATATTTTAAAAACGCGCTTGATGTAACATTTTAATAATTATTACTTTTGAAATTTCTTTTACATTTTGCAAAACGGACATTGAATTATACAACGATTAATTACATTGATATTTGTGAAATTGTCATATTTCTTCGGCATTATTTACTTATAAATAAATAATGTAATTATTAGTAAATTTGTAGATATTTTTATATTATGTATATATATATTTTTATTTTATTAAAATAATTAAATCAACACTGAGATTGAATAAATATGGAAAATTTAAATTATATTATTTTTGGAATTAATCATCACTATGTATACACGATAGTGTCCTCAAAATGGCGCGAATTGTACCCTTATAATAATTTGACTAGTCGCTCAATGGAGAACCGAGGTAGGGTTCAAACCCTCATCAAGGGGTTGGAATATGGGCTGCACCCTTGGGACTTCACATCACTTACCCGACCAATACCAATGACGAATTTTAAACGACCTCCATTCGAAGACCATTTAATATTCCCAACTAGGACAGAGATCTTTCTGGAAAACAGAATGATGAATCTTGTTTTCACATCCAACGGTCATTGTTTATTTATTCGTGCTTCTTACAAGATACGCATTCAAAATATATATATATATATCAGTGTATTTTTTATAATAATTATTTTAGAATAATTAAAAATTGAGAATTTTCCGATTAAAAAGGTATCTTAATTTTTCTAATTGGTTGGTAATTTATATTTTATGGTAATTTTATGTCTTTTCTGATATATACTTCCTTTTATCATTTCGGCACCTCCTCGTTTCTCGCTGATCGAGCGAAAACCCGCTTTTTCTCACATGCTCTTTCAAGGGGTGAGTTGCTTGTAGATAATCCTGTGGGGATTTTTGGCGCGGCTTGACGATGAAGAAGCCAAGAAGGAAAGAAAGAAAGAGAGAAGATTAGAAATCGAACAAAGACACATACTATGAGAAACACAAGACATAGAGGGAACGTAAGAGGAATAGATAGACAAGGATGGGGAGCAAACGACAGGCGCGGTGGTGCAAAGCGGCATAAGGTATAAAAAGGAAAGCCAGGCGTGTGTTTGGGGGCTGTAGCGAAGCGGGGTAAAAGGATACGAAGGATAAGGAGAACAAGGCCGAGGAATAGTACGCTGTAGAGAAGCGCGAAGGATATGAGAAGGGAAGGAGGGAAAGATTCGAACGGCGAGTCAGTCCATCTGCCCGGTGTTTTGTCCATGGAGGAGAGAAAGAGGGACGAAGGGGTGGCGCGCGGCGGGGCGACAAAAACTCACCTAACCCTTCCTTGATTACAATGCCGGCAAAAAGCGAAATACTAACCGCCGTCGCGCCGCGCCACATCGCGCTGAGGAGAGAAGAGCAGAGTGAGGCAAAGAAAGAGAGAGAGAGAGAGCGAGTGAGAGGGGGGGGGACGGGGGGTAGGGAGTGCGCACTCCTAAGAAACTAGACTCGTTTTTGCACGACCAGAGGCAACGGAGGAGAGCGTCCGTTCTCCGTGAAGTATCGGACAAAGAACGTGCACCACACTAACTTCCCCTTCCTCCCCCTCGCTCTCCATCTCTCGCCACTCCGACGAACCTTCTTGGTTCCATCGTCCGTGATCCGGGCGCCCGTAACCCGCCCCCGTTTACCCTACGTCTCCAGTCTGACCTTTTGCCTCCTTTCTTCTTCCTTCCCACCCACTCACCCGCCCTCTCCTTTCACATATTTCCTTCTTTTCCCCTTTCCGCTCCATTATCTTCGTTTTCCTTCGTGAACCCCGGGTCCACCTCGGTATTCCGCGGTGCCCTCCGAATGAAGCGAGTGCGCTCGCTCCTCTTAGAGATCTCGGGGTGAGTTTCCTGATTCTGTAACTTTTAACGACAGATTAATATCGTTATATCGCCGTTGCGCAGCTTTTTTTTATTATATATAATATCTACGCAATGATAATACGAATGTAACGATACCGATACTGTCACTAAGAGTTCGGGGTACCGAAGATTTTCTAATCAAGATGAAATTTTTAAGTTCGGTATTCGAGTAAAATTTAATTTGTTAATTTCACATTATTCCTTATATATCCTCACTATTTGTATTCCTATATTCGCGTCATTTTATTTGACAACAAAAATTGCATACTGAAAAAAATTTCTGGTTGAGAACGAATGGACCAACATACTCTAATTATATCAATCGGAATTCTGGTCATCGTAATTGAACATCTGATTATCTTGATTAGAACTTTAATAGGTTTAATAAAAAAAACTCTAATTTTTATCCATTTTTCACCAGAATTCCAATTAATACAATCAGACTTTTTTCAATGCAAAAATTTTGTCATCAGCAAGTTGATTAAAATAAAAAATATATCTGTAATTATTCTACAAATACGATACGAAGAGGATTTTTTGTACGTTTTCTATAAACTGTTGATAAATTTTCATATGCAGTAGAGAATATCGATGCTGAGCAATACGCAGATTATCCATATTGATGATCGGAATGAAACGAATAAAACTTTTTCGAATGCAAAAAATATACATACATATTATATTTATTTAGTATACAAATATGTTTTTATTTGTGCACTAAAATTAAATGAACGATTGCTTTTACCTACGCGAATAGAAGCTTATTCTCACATTTACCCAACTCTCATGCGAGTCAGATCGATGGTCGATTTTGTGAAACGGCGCCATTCTATCCGCGACGAAGTAATTTCGCGCGGTCATCGACGGCGCCGCGAGATTTCCTGACCTTTGGCGCGACGAGATCGTTGAGGCAGTTTCCGCGAGTCCCTCGAGATCTCCAAACCGTAATGCGAAATGTTACGAACTGAAATTTTTGTGCCGATGTTCGCCAACGTTTGTCGATTTTGCGCACCAACAAAATCTTTCTATCTTAAAAAAAAAAACTTCTTGACAATTTTACAACTGCACTTCATCGATTCTTCTAATCACAGTATGATGATTTCTTTGCATAATCATGAACTTTAATCAGAGACCCTACGAACGTCATAGATAACGTATATAAATATACAAAAAGCTCAATAATTATTTTATTTTTATTTAAATTTTATTTTGTTTAAATAAAAACTCTCATTCTCATGTACTATGATATGCGTGAATATATATATTTATTACATTCGAAAAGATTGCATAATTTGATTTTCGTAGTAAGGATTGGAGAATTAAAATAGTTTTTGTTACATTGTGGAACAATATCATCGTCGAATGTTGCCCGCTATGTTATCTCATTGTATCGCCATTCCAGGCATCGTCATTAATTGAAGATAATCCCTAGTGGATCATTAGCCCCAGATAACTTTTCGCATCGGATACGATGCAAAAAGGACACGATTATCTCGCGCCGTCTGCCACGAGTATTGCGTCTTCTTGTCGGCGGGAGATGTAATAAAAATGATAGTCGCGAGATCGTGACGAAATCGACACGGTCCAGCGACGTTCTACTTTTCTATCTTTCTCTCTCACAATTGCTGTCATCTATCACGACCTTGATACAGCGATACCTATTATCCGTGACATGAGAAGATCGATAGAAATCAGCGAATTTCGGTGAGTTTGATCTTCAAATTAATTTTCGCTTAATATGTACGTATATATATATATATATATAACTGAAAAAGATTTCTTATTCGCGTGTTTCTATGATAGATAAACGAACAATAAGATGTCACATTTTTGCGTTACGTTGCTCAAAATTACGTGATACGAACACGAAGAAACTATGTCGATTAGTTTTTCGATATTCAAACAGCTCAATGTTCTTGCTCGAATTCTGTTGTTCGACTCTGCGAACTGGTTAACCCTGGAATGCTATGTTGACTGTAAAATATAGTTAATTGTATAAAATAGAGTTAATTTGTACTCACTGAAACTTTTAGAGTGAATATTACTCTATAAAGTGAAATCTCATTCTTGATTAAAATCAGATTGAAAATCGAACCACTCTTTTTCAAAATTGGCTCTTCACTCTTAATGAGATTCCACTCCAAAGAATTTAGAGAATAGTTGGCAATGCGTAGATGGATGTCAATTGCTCAATTCTTTTGAGAGAAAAATAAAAATTTTATTACGAGTTTTAATGAAGAATAAATATATAATAAAATATTTATGTATAATTAATTAAATATGTATGTTGACGTAAAAATAACAACGAAATTTCCTAATTATACAACGACAGACAATGCATATATTCAAAGTTTTCCATTTCTTTTCATTTCCATCTCGAACGTTCCGATCGTACAGTTTGATTTCATTTGGATCTTTTGTTCGGAACTTAGTCTCCCTCTCGATTCTTTGTAGCAATCGTCCGTTGTCATTTGACTCCCGTAGCGGTAATTCGGTCCTCTCTCGCCACAGGATATCGTCACGACGATTTCCTTAGGAACCTTTTCCCTCGCGCGCAATTGCGAGTCGAATTCGCACGAAAAGAGGATAATCTGTCTGACGACATTTTCTCCCGCGAGATTCGAAGTGCTTCTTCCTTCATCGGTTAGCTAAACTGACCTTTTCCGATAATTCTATTTAGGACGATGTTTGCAAAATTAACATTTTAAGTCTATTCGCATTCGCATTCTGATTTGATTTTAATTTTATTCATTAAAGTAATTAATATCGATAATATCTTTCGTCTTTTTCTCACCATTTACCATTTACGATTAATCTATCATCTATCAAACTACCCAGAAGTTCGGAACGATACAAAAATACTTGCGTCGGCATAACTCCGTAAAAGAAACTCCGTATTTGTTTCTTGCGAAATTTCTCTTGTTTTGCGAGATCGAGGGCGAGAGGGGAGTACTTTTCTTTTGCATGTAACGCTGTTCGAACTTTGTTTTCTTTTTCTAAGGCAAGCGGCGTCCACAACGTGACTTCTCATCTTTTCACTCGTTTCTCAATACATTTGTAATACGTATATAGGGAAGGTATACAATTAAAACGCGACCTTTTTGTGTGCATTTGTCGCATTACGATGCGATTTACTTCATGTAAGGTTTTAACATCGAAAAGAAGCCAGCAGTTCCTGTCTGAGTGAAAAGACGTAAACGCGAACACAATCTCCAATCGCTAGTATGATCACCGTCAAAGAATGCGATTTATTTAAGTCTAAGTCCATAACTCTGCTTTAATTAAGAGATTCTGAGCCCTAAGAAATTGACCAATCGCAACTGATTTTTCTTTTTCCTATTCTAACTATAATTGGTCAATTTCTTAAGGTTGTATGGCTTACGGTTTCTTAAAACAATAAGATTGTGAACCTAGACTATCACTCTATAAATGCTTTGCTAACTAATCAGAAGAAAGAATTTTATAAATTGACCATTCAAAGAATGCTTTATAAAGCATTTGTAGCCTGAATATAGTATGATATAGGCATTACGCGCATCGGAGTTCGAAGATTCCGCTTCTGATTTGGCGCGCTGTCGTTTCTTTTTCGGCGGCCGCGTCTAATCTGGTTCTCCTTCGCGAATCGCGCCGCGCGCCTCACCGTTTTTCTCCGTTCCCGGTGGCATCGAGTCCCGGGTTAATTCTCAGCACAATGATCGTAAAACATATCCGAGGATAGAAAACAATGGTAATCCCGGAGCTGTCGGCATAACAGCACCGGCGATTCCGGTGTTTGGGCCTTGCGGGAATTTCTCCGCTTTCGGAATTCGCATCCATTTCGTGTTTCTCTTCTTTCATTGTCGCGACGAGGACATTTTAAGACGTTTAAGTATATTCATTTATGCTATTGTGATTAAAATTATTGAGACTCTGACCTCATTCTGACATTGTGTTAAAAAAGTAATAATATATATGATTCATCTCAAATTTTTTCGAGAATATACAACAAATCAAGAAATTATCGTATTATATTTGCTGGACCGAGTCCCTTTATTTAGGAATTAACCCTTTATCTGCAACCTAGGTTTTTCCTACCAAAAGCGCAATTTTACTTTTAAATTTCATCTTTATTTTTGGTCAAATTTAGACTTTTATCAAATAAAAATGATTTAACATATTTAAAAAACTATTTGGTACTAACAGAGATATATGTTTAAAAATAACCCAGAACTTTTTTAAAGCCCAGAACGATTAAAGAACTTGAGTTGAACAAAAAAAATCCAGATGCACGGAGGAAATAAATAATTACGGAAAGACGGAAGGTTAACATTATTATAATATTTCTCAAATATACAAAAGACTGACACTACTTTTTTTAATACATGTGATATGTCAATAAAAATAATTATATTTTCAAGCATTAAACTAAACTAAACTAAAAACTTTTATGTTCAATTTGCACAACTACTGTTTCCACAAATGTAGATTAATTTTAACTTACTTTTTATCTTTTTTTACTTCTAAGAATTAAAAAAAAATAAAGAGCTAATCAAACCGAGATAAAATCTACGTCGATAGAAATAAATATGCAAGTCAAAATGACACGATGCAGACAACGCATAAATTTTATTATTATACGATAATAATACGGACGAAATTTTATTGAATGATAAATGAATGACGGGCAAAAAATGTATCCGAATGACGCCCATTTCCAAACTCGCCCTGCCCCCTCACCCCTTTATGACCGCTTTTTTTTCTTTTAAAAAGTACTAGACCGGTCGCACACCGTCGTCCATAAAGAACGCACGGATTGACGAAGATGACGATGACGACGACGACGACGACGACGACGACGATGGGAACCCGGGTAGCCGTGCGGGTAGCCCTTCGGGGGTACTGCCGCGGTGGGATCAGGTTTTTCTCGCCGTCGCGACGCGCCTCTCCGCCTCCGGGCCGCGTTCGCGTTCCCGGCTAACAAAAACGAGCCACCCCATGCCAAAAAAGTCGTTATGTAAATGCGCCGCGAGAGCCCGGCCTAGAGCCGCGCCACCGTTCTGTCGGTCACAGGTATACTGGGTGAGCTCGAACGACAATCAATGACGATTTCTAGCTTGAAGAACCGAGGACAACGACGCAAAATGAGGTCTGAATAATTCCAAGAAATTCAGCGATTAATTTTGCGAACATAGAGGATCCCGCATAAAACCATGGGTTTTTAGCTCTCAATAAAGTTGACTGAAACTGTAGTCTGTTATAGTTTTTGACTAAATTTTAAGCTAATTTTAATTTTCCAAAAGAACCCATGGTTATGTGGGCTTCTTTCCCACAAGCGAGAAAATATCTATTGCTTGAATCGGAGATAAAATTTCAGAGATATAAATAGATTTGATGAATGAATAAATAATTTATAATATTATATTGTATTTTTGTTAAACAATTAAAAATTATTGATACACATTGTAATGTTTAAATTGTTTGAGAGAGACAAGGATCGATTGAAATAGAACAATTGCTTTATAATGCTCGTATTAAGTTAAAAATTGAAATCGAGAAATTGAATTTGATTCAATTAAAACAAAGTTCACCAAACTTGATATTGGTTTTCTTTCTTTCGATTTGCCAAATTCAATCTCAATTTCAATCTCTAGTCTGATACGGGCACAATGTCAGTATTTTGAAGATTGTCCCTCGTCCAATTTTCAAATTAGGTCGAGTAAATATATGCAATAAAAATACAGGATGAAAAATTATTAATAAATTCAGTTAATGCGGCGTAAAGTTAATGATGAGCGGACGATTGCGCGTGGTTTTATTTTTTAACAAAAGCTCGATCGAAGTGTTATCGCGCGGATGACAGGCTCGGCTAGATGATCAACAACGTGTATATCACATACACGCGGTATTAATAAAGTCGTGAAAACGTGAATAAGATGTCAGCCACGGCGGTATAAATAAATGGCGGGCGGCAATAATAATGAGAGCGAAGCGTAAAAGCGGGAATTGATGCAAAAACTATGGGGTGGAGTTCGCGTACTGGCGGCCTATACGGGAATTTTGCTGGTCGAGTATTCGCGAAAATGCAAGATTCGTGAACTGATATTTAGCCTTGTCACGCACGACATACATATTTTTGTTACGATGATAATTATCCAGAAATATAAAAACAGATGAAAAGTATAACAGAATGATGAAAAATATTATTTTGACCCAAAACTGACAAATGCTTTTTACAAGATTTACTCCCCAAGTCCCTCTGATCTATTTTCTTCTCGCAAAAATGTCGGTTTAACAATTTTCGAGTATCCAGCGATTAAGAATAAAACACATTTTTGGCAGATTATGCTTCAAATAAATAAATAATTTTAAGTACAATATATTTTAATATAATTTTAATTGCAAAATGGAAGAATGGATTAAAAAGGTACGATTAATATAAAACAGTTCAAATATTCAAATAAATAATTATTTGACAAAAAAGAGTTTGTAAGATAAGATAGTAAAAATGTTAATATAATAATAAATAAATCACGATTCAATCGATACAAGTTTCAATCTCAGAAATAAAACTAGTTCACTGGGGGTTACAAGTTCTTTTTATTTTAGTAACTGCACAATTAATATACAACTTTATTAGTAAGTGAAAAATAAAAGCTTTGGTGCCTAATAATATTTTTGTGATGAATTTTGACAATTGGCACACAGTTTGCTTAAATTAGAAATTGCAAAAATTTACACAAAAAATATTGTTAGACACTCGTTTTGACCGAATATGAATTTTTTTTATTATGAAACTTCATTATTTTTCTTTATTTTTTATTTTATAGAGTTAAAATCAATTTGATTTTTTAGAAGCTTACTATCTCTTGCATAAATGCTCTCTTCGCATGCTTTGATGAACGCTTCCCCTATGATGTAAGAATACAAAGTGTTTCGCTCCCGAGATAACCAACCAGAAAATTAGTCCAAAATGTAGCCAACGTAGAGCCGCTATTAGAAATGTATGTCACCGATAAGAAATTTTCTCCAAAATTATATTCGTCCCGCCATAAAGGACAGTGAAACACCTTGTATTCTTACATCATGGCTTTCCCTCTTCATTTGTCCTTCTATCGCTCATCCGCCGAGGTTCCTGCTGACCCAAGACACGGCTCTTCCACGTAGATCCTTTTTTCGTAGGTCGCGTTCGCGCTAGAAAAATCTCGCGGAACAAGTCGCCACCCCGCCGTCGCCGTCCCTATCGTTGGCAGCGGGGACTTATTCGCGGGCCCGAGATGTACGAGCGTGAGACCGGGACCCGGGCTCGTAATAAGACCCGCCGGCCAGTTTTTTTCCAGCTCCTCTCTCTCCCTCTCGCCGTATCTCTTTCTCTCCCTTGCGAGTCTTTCTCTTACCTCTACGACCTCTTTCTTTGGTTTTACCCTGCGCTCTTCTCTCCCTCTCACCCTCCCTTCTCCCCAACGGCGGCACCGGTATTAATTTATACGCGGTACGTGTGTGCACGCCGCTTTTTCTCGCAATTCCTCGAAATTTGCAAGAAACTAGTCGGACACTCTGGCGTCCATTCGCTCGTCGTCTCGAGGAGACAAACTCGCGTGATCGTGCCGGAACAGCGTCGAAGATCGCGGGCAATCACGAATCGAGGGTAGTGGTTACGATTACTTTTTCTAATAGGCCTTTTCCTAATCAATTTACCTAAACATATGGTATCAAGAATGACAGTCTTATAACGTAAAAGCGCAGAAAAACATGTATTTTCGATCAAAGCGGATCTTAATGCTTAAGTGTTTCACACCGAGTAAATTTATATAATATACATTCTATTCTGCAAATCGAAATCTTTTTCGGTCTTGAAACACAATCATGAGCAAAATTGGAATAGTAATATCACATATTAAATTGATAAGCAATTCAATAATTTTTTATGTTAATATAAACATCTTAGAAGGATGTTAATAATTTAATGTTAATCTAAGTATCTTAAGAACATTGTAAATAATATTTACAGACATATTTCCGGATAAATTTATCTTGGAAAAATTAAATGATGGAGTAATCCGACATTATCACTTGTTTGTTGAAAAAGTGTTCTATATATGAATAGTGATTCATAAATATTATAGAGATATATAAAACGGAGAATATTATAACGGTTCTTGGCTCTCTTCTCCGCTGGCGTATTGTTTTACGTCTTAGTTTTATTATTATTTCATGTTAGACTTCGAGATATGCGTTATCATAAAGAGTCAGGCTCACATTTTAATGTTATCAAATCACGTGTTCGTACGAGTAACATGATATAGTCGTATTCTCGATGTACGTATGAGTAACATGATATAGTCGCTCTTAAACTGTAATCACACTACAGATTGCCGGTTACGATTGCCGGTTATCAGTTTTATTGTATTTTAGTCATTTACGATGTGGCGAGTATGGACTAGCTATGCGACTGGCTGAAATAATATTGTCAACCGTAACCGGCAATAATCCGTGGTGCGATTACGGCTTTACGCTCAATTCAATCGTCCGTGGAATATTAACGGTCCTTGCATCTGTCTAATTACGATGTAATTGATTGTCGAGATCCGTGAACGGAATGGATAAGAAAGGAGTAGACGGCAAGCTTACCGTGGCCGATTATTACTATTGTCGGTAATAAAAAGCTAAAAATGGCTGATCGGCTGAAGGCGATCCTTTATCGTTAATTGCAGCCGCGCAGCCTCCCTTAATGAATCACTTTAACGAATGCTATATGCGATTTGCAGTGGTGCAGACGTCCGTGCCGCAAAACGAGGCTGAGCTGCAGCTGTACAGGGTGATGCAGCGTGCCTCGTTGCTGGGATACTACGACACACTCCTCGAGATGGGTAAGCATACAAGCGAAAATGTACCTATGTATGTTGATCGAAAGACATTTTAATGTGCACTTTTCGACAGAGAGAGAGAGAGAGAGATCCCAGGGAAAATATTTTAAATTATGAATACGAACTTCAACTTTTCCATAAAAAGAAAAAAGACTCGAAATTAAAATTTACCGAGACATTACCGTGTCTCCAGATTCAGTTTAAAGGGAATTCGCCTAGCGAATGACACCTCGTGTAATTCTCGTGAGAGTGACTCGCTAATATATCGCATGACATCGCATTACAGGAGGCGACGACGTGCAACAGCTGTGCGACGCGGGTGAAGAAGAGTTCCTGGAGATCATGGCACTGGTGGGCATGGCAAGCAAGCCACTCCACGTCAGGAGGCTTCAGAAAGCTTTGCAGGAGTGGCTGACTAATCCTTGTAAAGTATCACGCTTTACACACACATACATTCTCTCTCTTTCTATACGATTCCAAATTGTTCCCCATTGTTCGGTTATGTAATTTTCTGAAATTTTACATAAACGATAAGGGAAAATCGACCGATAAGATAACATGACATGAATGAAAACTACCATGTTCGGTCAAGGCGGTTCTTCGTGCCTAATACTATTTCTCGTAAATTCATATAGTTAACAGTTCAAGCTATGTGACGATTATTTATCGATCTTGAAACAGTCCTAAATCGAAGCTGGAATTGTAATATTACAAATTAAATTGCAATAATAATATTAAATTGCTTGTCAATTTATTTTGTGATATTATTGCAGCTTCAATTTAAGACAGTGTTTCAAGACTGATAAATAAATGACAAGAAATATTATTAGACACGAAGAACTATAACTTTAACCGAACATGGCGTTTTCCACTCGTGTGAATCTTACGTAATATTCACGTATTTGCATCGAAATTCTGCATCTCGCAGCGTTGTTCCAAACGCCGGTCGTGCCGACGAACGCAGCTGCCGCCGCCGCCGCCGTCGTCGCTGCCGCAGCGGCCGCCAAGAGTCCGGTCGCCGTCGCCTCCACCGCCGTGGGGTTTGCGTGCGCGAGCCCGCGGCCGCAAATGCAGAGCCTGCCAACCGGCTTCGCCGCGACCTCCCAGACCTCCTTGACACCGACGTCCTACGTGTCGACAACGCCCCACATGCCGTTGACGCCCTTACCCTGCCGAAGCGCCAGCCCGGTCGTGCCGGTCACCAGTGTATCGGCATCGGCGTCCTCCACCACCTTCCGCCAGAGTCCGAGCCCGAACACGTCCTTACCTTACACGACTACTCACAGTCCCAATGTGTTACAGGTAAGTGTTCACCGTTCGATCGAGGCCAATAAAATCGGAGAGAAATCGTCTCCTTGATTGATCAGTATGCGAAAAACTATCCATCAGCGAGTGTGTGTTAAGTTTCCGATTTTTATCCCTCCAGCTTATGTTCACGAGAAACTTTACATAAATATAAAACGGACGGATCGTATACTTTCCTCTTTTATGCATATCCTTCGTCGGCAATTATTATGGCAGATACTTTAACAATTATTATTTATATAATATCTGTTAACATTTTTAATTAAAAATTTTATGTAACACTTGCCAATATATGTTTGTGACAAATATTTGTCAAAAAACTATTTAATTTGATCTGTCTAGAAAGGTGTACATCCTCTCTTAATTTGTGAATAATGTCTAGTGTTTAAAAACCTGAAACAGGCCTTGGATATTTTTATTGAGTTATACATTAATGTACTACATAAATAATTGTAGAAGTATCTTTCTGACAAACGTTTGCGACGTTTTGTGCCATTTTTACGCGCTTAATTGCTCACTTTTGTTGCATATAATACAGGTAGGAACGTGCGAGTCTTCGTGCGGCAGCGGAACCACGCCAAGTCCAAGTGGCGGTGGCGGCGGTGGTGCACCTGCAAGCCCGACACAGCCAACGCCGACCCTCCTGCAGTCACAGGTGCAGCGGCTCGCCGAGGCCGCGGAGAGACTCGTCGCTACCATAAGGCCCCTCGATCCCAAACCCCACAACGTGAAGAAAAAACTCTGCAAGAAGCTGGAGGTGATTTGTTAATTTCGACCGGCAGGCGCGTTTGCTTTCATTCGCTAGATGCTACATCCGTGGAAAATTTAACATCTGTTTCAAACACGATCGCTTAATGAGATTGTTACACGTGGCGGTAACCCGGCGGTACTTTTCACAAATTGTAGCGCGAGCAATGAGGTATTAAAAAAAAAACATATGCATTTTCATTTTATAGATGGTAATGACGATGTCCGATAGTGATCCGCGCAAAATGGACGAGATCCGTAAGTACGCGGCGATTTACGGTAGATTCGATTGTAAGAGAAAGCCGGAAAAGCCTTTGACGTTGCATGAAGTGTCGGTGAACGAGGCTGCGGCGCAAATCTGCAGATTCGTGCCTGCCCTCCTCACTAGGAGAGATGAACTATTCCCTTTAGCGCGTCGTGTCGTTCGTGATTCCGGTTACCATTACTCCAAAAGCCAATAGTAAGTAAACGCATAAGACTTGCATCAACTTTTATGGAATTTGTGGAATTTGAGAGCTTAAAAAGTTTAGATTTGTTCTGATCCTAATTTCAATTATTTGCCTTGGAGATTAATATTATTAGTTAACGTATTAATTAAATTAGCAAAATCAATCATATCTTTTTAAATGAGTTTGGCTAACTAAATAATCAAAATGTTACCAAAATGTTATACTAATTTGCTACTAGAATAGATATCGTGAGTTTATCAATTGTGTTTGTATTACAGCTTGTCGATGTCGAGGCCGCGCGAGAACGGGGAGGAGACCGATTGCGAACGCTCGAAACGCCAAAAACTCGAGCTGGAGGATGAGGGTGAGGGTGAGGATGCGACGCAGGTTAGAGCACCCCAGCCACAGAAATAGATCGTTCCCTGTGCACTGTGACCTGCCGCACTCGCATGGCCGCTAATCATTAACCGTACGCTCATCGCGTAGAGATCGCCACGCATTAACCACCCGTACTAACTTAGATACGCGAAACAGAATGGATATGAAAAAGGTCAAGTATAGTTGCAAAAGCACGTGCATGGTTTGCGCTTCTTCCACTTGATTGACTCGAGATCGTGTAACTTGTTCATTAATTGCAGTAGAGATTTGATTGAATCTTTCTTTCGTAATTTGCAACTGTGGTGTGTACTGAGACGCTTTGACACGTAATCTTATGTTATAAAAATTTATACATATTTTTATACTTCTATATATTTTATATTTTTATTTTATGTTTTATAGTAATATTGTAAACTAGAAATCTATTAATTAAAAAATCTTATTACAGCTCGATTTAGACCGTTTTTCTTTATACTTTACATTGCAAAAAACGAGCAAAATCTAATTACTTATACATATATTTACGTTATCTCTAAAGTCAAAGTCAATGAACAAATTGATAAATTTGATCATGTCACTAGTTTACAATTATATTCAATATATGAATTACTCGTGCGTTTTATAAATAAATAATAATCAAAGATTATATGAGAATAAAATTTACATCACTATCTCGTTAAAGTTAATAGCAATGGACAGACTCGTTTCACAACTGACACCCCAGCAAACAAGCTGACGTTATTTGTCATTATTTCGTCATGTTGACGTCTTTAATGTCAAAATTTCTTTAACTTATTTTTAGCCGATCTCTCTCTCTCTCTCTCTCTCTCAATATATGTATTAGATTTTATAACTTATAATAATTTTTTATCTTTTTGATCACTTCAAGTTTTAATTTTTAATCTTAATAAAATTAAAAGAGTTTTTAAAATTTGAAATTTTAATCTATTTTAAATTGAATTACAAAAAACTTTCCATTTAATTATTATTTATTCAGTTTTCTTTTAATTTGTCTTTTATTAATATCTTAAAATCTTGCTTAACAATGAATTTATATAATATAATACAGTTATTTTTTCCTTCTTTTATTTCTGAGAGTTTATAGTTCTATAAATGCAATTATTTTAGTTTAGAGTAAAACGATTGGTCGTGGTTTATTTTACTTATATTGCATTAATTTTCACTAAATTGTCTATCTGCATGTTGAATAGATATTTGAAATTGGAACATATATGAAATTCTTTTTGTATTATATGTTAAATTTTATTGCAAAAATCAGTCGTTTCGAAGATTAAGGGGATGCTGGAGGTCCTGTTTTATCATTACTTAGTTAAAGACTCGTTTCTCTTAATTGCATTTACGGATGGAAAAATCCTTCTGCATAATTAAAGTATCGACAACAATGAATTGCGCTAGCTACATTTCAATACGAAAAACGAAAGAAAATTAAAAATTTACAGTTTCGTTATCGAAAATCACAGAAGCCGATAACGAAACTGTAAATTTTTTTTCCGTTTTTCGTATTGAAATGTAGCTAGCGTAATTCATTGTTGTCGATACTTTAATTATGCAGAAGGATTTTTCCATCCGTAAATGCAATTAAGAGAAACGAGTCTTTAACTAAGTAAGTAATGATAAAACAGACGGGTCCAGCATCACCTTAATTCGTTCGATACGACTTGCTTGGACTCTATGCTTATCGCCTGGTATCCCAAGTCGTATTTATCTGTTTGCATTTGATATGCATTCGTCATGCCTCTCCCATTTCGATATGTCCCATTTCTGCACCTCCCTTTTATTATATTATTTTCCTCTTTTCTTTCATGTATCTCCAATTTACTACTTCTACTGTCTGTAGCAGTTCACTGTTCTAGGAGGAGTTAGATCTACGCTGTTCTGGAACGGATATTAACAATTCTATCACGAGAAGACACAGATCGTCGAGGTGATTATCCTTAGTCTTAAAGTGCAACTTTTATCGCAATGTATCAAAGATTTTAGTAGAAATTAATAAGAAAGGAAATATGAAGTCATATATATGGTAGACATTCCTTTTGGTCAACAAAATGAAATTATAATTTAGTTTTATATTATTATACAATAATAAATTAATCTGTATAAAAAAATAATTAAAATGATCAAGAAAAGTATGCTTTTCAATTAAACATTTTCTTTAATTTATTTTAATTCGAAAAGTATAAATCCTAATTGATCTATCTACGTCATGACATTTTTTTGCTTATTTTAGACTTTAAATTTACTTTTTGATGTACTGATGATTAAAAATTATACTCTTTAGAATATAATTTATAATATTTTCAAATTTTGAGAATTGTATCTCTCTTTTCTTGTAATCGCAATTTTTAGATATATTTGGATTGTTTCATTTATAATTACGTAAATAATAGCACATTGATGTTCAGATATTCGCAATGTTTCAGTCCAGTCTGGAGGAAGAAGAATAATAACGGTATCTTTAGCGCTAGCGTAGAAGAAATTAGTGACTCGGATAGCCAATTTTCCTTTTCTAACGAAGAATCTTCGTCTATGCACGTACGTGTGTAATATTAGGAAAATGGTCTATATATATATATATATATATATATATATATATATATCTGTGTGTTTAAAATTCTAGCACAGACTTAAAGATAATTGAATATGCATATAATATACATATTTTTCAGGATACAAACGAGGCGGAGGCTGAGAACACCGACAAAGAAAGCGATTTCAATCTAAAGGTGAGCGACGAACGTCAAGGTCTTCGTCGTATCTTCATCTTTCGTCATTCTTGCTTGAAAGTCAGAAAAACTGTTTGCAAAAACCGCTAAATACGATGCGCAAGTTTTTTTTATCTGTTACGCTGTCCTTTCCTTTTTTGCAATTGTTGAATAATGCATGCTTCTTTAAAATAATAGAAAAAACACGGCGATAGACGTCGCCACGGCATTTTACTGTACAGTCGTTAATGGCTCACATATAAATTATGTGTAGGTGATAGCCTCGCGCGGAGACAACATAATCGCCGTGGCGAATCCTGCGCTAATGGAATGCAGCCATCCTATAAAAGAGGAGCCCGCGGACGAAAAACCCACACTGTGATATTATTACTTAGCGTTTACTGCCGCTATCGACGTCACGGCGACGTGAATGACGGCATCCCGTCGGTCATCGCCGTTATCACCGATCATCGTTTACTAAACATCGTTCATATGTATCATTGAGCACGATAGCTCAATGCGATCGTTGTGGAATAATATAACACTCGCTTGGATTGTACACCGATTGACCGAAGTGATCTGTCTCTTTGTCCAGAGAACATTTATAACGCTGCCCGTTATTTAGTTCTATCAAAATACAAAGAAACGAAAAATACTGTATAACAATTACGATGAACGTTTCTAGAAGGCGATAGATGAATAAAAATAAGTCGTTTAAATCAAAAGATCGTTGACTGATATACGTAGCATTATAAAATGTACATTATAAGCAAATGTAAATATAGGTGAATATAAAGAGTCCTTTTTTTTACACGCGCTGTTGCAAGTAGTTTTATTTAAAAGATACGGAGTTACCTTTCTCGCAGAATGATCGATTGATTTATTTTGTCCTCTATATACCTTTTTATTAGAGTTATTATTATTATTAATATTTACGTTAATTATTTTATTAAATCATTGCTGTTATTTTCATAAAAAGTATGAAGAAGATAAGTGATTTTTTTATATTGATATATAGATATATATATTTATTAAAAATGATTTTCTTCACACAATATTAATTATTACATAAATGAATATGTTTCGTGAATTAATTTTTTATAGTGTATCAATTTTTTATTTGTGCACTAAAATTCCGAAAAAATTTTTTTAAATTAATATATTCAATACTATATATCATTGTATGAATACAAAACTCAAATCGAAATTTTTTATCAATATTTTTTTTTGGAAGAGAGTCTTACCCTTCAACCTTTCCTTCTACATATATAATGCTTCATCAATCTATACTTAAAGATTATCAATTAGTTAATATTCGGCTCCAGTTATCAATGATGCGACATTTAATATATTATATATTACATAAATAATAATAATAAACATAATATTAATAAAATATTATAATAGACATAATATTAATAA
>NW_017275954.1:410785-468551 GCF_001594065.2 Cyphomyrmex costatus
ATATATATATATAGAAGTCTATAGTAGATGATTATCAGATACTATTAAAATTATTTGTGTCATTTTACCTTCGTCGTTTATTAGACGTAAAATAAGAATAGACTAATACAATTAGCGCCAATAACGTTTTTTCTGAACGTTATAGAAGTGTCGACTATAGTGTGGTTAATGTGGAGTACTCCAAACTCTTAAAATTTTTCTGTGTGTGGAATTTCACACTTGGAAATCCGAAGAATATAAAAATTATTAAAAAAACATAAAAAATAACAGGACTACGAGCTATAAATTAATTATTATAAATAATGAAGGAAAAGTTTCAATTTAAAACATAAGAATTTAATGACATATTATGTGAAAACGAAATAACATATGAGATAAATAAACAATAAAGGCAAACGTTTCGATCCCTATCGGGTCATTATCAATGCCATAGTATATAAAATTATTTAGAGAACAAAAAACATATATGATATTGACATAATAAATATTGACGCATATAAAATAAAAAGATGTAATAACTAATAAAACGCATATCGTCGGCTTGTAAAACGTGTCAAAAATTATTCTTTACAAGTATGAATATCAAAAAGGTTTCTGATCGATGAAAAAGAAAACGGTAAATAGTTATTATAGTAACGCATAATTTTGTCCGCGTAAATTAAAAATTATAAAATAACAAGGCTCAAACATGACCCGATAGAGATCGAAACGTTTGCCTTTATTGTTTATTTATGTCATATGTTATTTCGTTTTCACATCATATGTCATTAAATTCTTGTTTTAAATTGAAACTTTTCCTTCATTATTTATAATAATTAATTTATGGCTCGTAGTCCTGTTATTTTTGATGTTTTTTTGAATTTGTTGAGCCTTGTTATTTTATAATTTATAAAAATTATTTTACTTGATGAAATAATTTATTATTTAATATTTCATTAAAAATGAAACCTGATTAAACTAAATATGAAAAGTCGTATACTTACACATATATATAGGCTATGTTCCAAAATTGACTGCCAGTACTGAAAATCTATAGTTTACGTCACGAAAAATAGGTTTTCACTGTTTTCAGTACTGGTAGTCAATTTTGGAACACACCTTAATAGATCGTAAAAAGAATTTCAAAAAATCTTGATTTTAAAAAGGATCAAAGTTGATCACGTGATCAATGATGTGTCATACCGGTCATATCTGTACGCAGTAACCGACCAGCACAGAACGTGGATGTGATTGCCTGCAGTGACTGTATAAAGGTAGTTGATTCCCGTGTTGAGGAAAGTGATTACATCACAATTTTTCAACGATACATATAACATATAAATAATTTGTCTCACGATTAGTCATATCAACATAACAAAAGCGACGAATGTGTAGAAAGCGTCGGAGCAGCAAATGAACGACGACGAAACATCTGCGCATTTCAGAGGAATGAGGTATGTACATACGTATGCCATAGATATATTCAGTTGTAATTAAAGTTGCAATTGATTGCAATTGAGCAACAGTACATGACAGTGAAGCCGGCATGATCGAAAGGAAACAACCCCGTAGAGGACAACGTATTGATACGTATCATGTTTTTCGAGTCGTCTTTCTAAATCTAACCTAACTCTAACCTCCTCCAACCGTCCAACGTGGTAGGAGTACTTAAATATGGAGTCTGTTTTTTCTGTGGCTGCGTTTGGAATTAGTGTACACTTTTAGAACTTAAATTGAAACAGGCATATGTTTGATATTGATATTGAAAACAAGAAAGAGAATTCTGGTGCAGGAACAGAAAATAGACTAGTAATCATTAATTCATTCAGAAAGTTTAGTCATACTAATTGTAAGATTGAATTGACTCCGAAAACGATTTATGAAGCCGGAGGCACGATTTGTCGCGAACGACAAAGGAATTTAGAAAATTCCAAAGCTTATCGCGTTGCTCTTTATGTCGTAGATGGAATGTGTGAGAAAACAGGAAAATTCACTACGCTGGATAAAGTAACCTGAACTAACCTCAACTGACTACGATGTATACGTCGATTGACGTCGATTATTGAGTAGTTTGAGGAAGTGAGTAAAGGGAGTAGCAGTTTCTCTCTTAATTTATTTCACTTTTGATTTGCGCAGCGTGCTTTTCTACTAACTTTTGAGAATAAAAATTTGGAGATTTATCAATTTGATAACAATATGCGAGCTAATACAGTAGTGAATAATGTATGACTGGCGAATGAATTCTTTAGCGTAATTTTAGTATGCTTTTCTTTTAGAGGACACACTCGACACAAACATCGTTCTATCTTTATCATTTGTTGAATGTCAAAGATAGAACGATGTTTGTATTGAGTGTGTACTTTAAAAGGAAAGCATACTTAATTAATTTTTGTCAATTGGTAGGTTATAAAACTAAGAGAAAGTAGCAAACATGAGCCAAAATGCTTCCAGTATTAGAAGTATAGGTCTGTTTTTTAGGGTGCTGTTTTATTTGAGCGTTTTTTACGTATGACAAATGTGTATAGGATAGAGAGGTCCTTGGATCTCTCTATCGTATAGCCAATCAACAGATTTGAAAAATTTGTTGTACGGAAAAAATACACAAATAAAAAGTTAGACTTATTCATTAGAACTTTCTTTCATCACATATCAAATATATTACTTTAAGATATTACATTAGTTGAGTAAAGATAACAGACCTTGTATTGTAGCATAGCTTGGAATTTTTCATTTTTATTTAAACAAAGCATCTCTTTTAAATGCATCTATTTCAATCTATTATAACATACAATTTGTTGACATCTGTTGTATGTATAGAGTTGTAATAAAAAGTTTATATTGTAGCGATATTGAATGATAAATGCTTTTACACATAATGTTATTCATTTTTATACAAGTATGTAATTATACTTTCAGCTATTTCAGTCTATTAATATTTTGTCAAATATTTCATTAAAAGACTGATTAATTCAGATTGTCAACTTACACGAAATTGTCATTACTAATAAAATATTTGTAAAATCTTTACATTAATAATTAGAATAGGTTAATTAATATATGTAACAATACATTACATTCTGTATAAAAGTAATTTATTCTATTTAGATACAAAAAAGGTTTTCGAGTAAATACTGTTAAATTCGATAAGATTTATTCAAAAATATTAAGTTATACAAAAAACTATTCAATTTAAATTTTATTTGAGCATATGGATCTTTCTTTGTCTCTTCCTGTTTGAAAATAATATTTTATTTGTTGTGTATATAAGAAATAAAATTCTATGTTTATATAATAAAAATTGTTATGTTCAGTAATTAAAAAAAAAATTTTATTACACTTTGTACAAGTTATTCTGTATATTTTAACAAGTTTCATAATCCATATTATTAAATAAATTACAGATGGATAAAAACTTGGACGAAAAACTGTTGGAAGTAATACCAAGTTGTAGTACTTCTACGAATTCAAATGTGACGGGAACAAGAGACGGAAACAAACAGAACCTAATACAAGAGAAAGATTCCAATAGTATCTTAACTAAAGATATTTCAGTGAAGCTTACGCGTTTATCAAATACAAAAAAAAAAAGAATACGTAAGAGAAGAAATAGATGGAGATATGGCCTACTAGAAACAAGGTTTTATAAAAAAAATATAATTCGTTCTTCTAAGTCTTCGAGTTATCAGCAATCATTTCAAAATATAAAACCTATTACAAGAGCTATATCGTCAGAAGGAAATGAACAAATAGATACATACTTGCATATTCAATCATATCAAAAAGAATTGTGTGAAAATGCTCAGCAGAATGAGCAAAGAATAAGTAATACGGCACAAAACAAGACTGAACATTTTAATTTATCAACATGTGAGACACAGAAAGAAGATTTGCATGTCGATATAACTCATGCATGTGCTCGTACTTTACCATATAAATATTATCGGAAAAACATTACACCTAGGAATATGAGCGCAATAAATTGCAATTCTTTAGCTACACAATCATCAAGTATAAAGGAAACAGATCAGAGTTTGCATAGCAACAATTCTAACCTTAGTAACCATTTATCTCACACAAAAGCAGTGAACAGACTGATTCGTTTAAGATTGAAGCTTATGGCTGAAAAAATAAAAAAAAAGCTGAATAAATTTAAAAGGCTAAGAATATATAAAAGCTCGTCTGACAGTGAAACAGAAGAATTGCATTTACCAAGCAAGAAACGTCGGAAAATATTATTATCGGAATCTGATAATGAAAATGAAATTATAAGTAATACGACAGTAAATGAAGACAATAATTGTAATAAATCTCATTTATCTCCTGAAAAGATTGAAACAGAAAAAATATGTATTGACTCTCCAGCGAAAATTATTTTAACCAAATTGGAAGAAATGAAAGATGAAGATGTTGTTAAATGGCGAAAGAGCACAATAAAGCATTCGGATATTGCATCTGAATCAATAGAAGAACAATTGGATCGACAGAAGCTGTCGCAAAATTTTATAGCTTCAGAATCTCATGACAAATTGATTTTACCAATAGAAGATAAATTCTTGGAAACACAAGATATTCCTGAGAATTCTCCATTAATCAATAGTTGCATTGATACACATTTATCAAGATCAAAATTAAATAAACTACGGAAGAAATATAAACTGTTCAAGAAACCTAAAATTCTGCTAATAAAACTGGATACTTTACAGTATTCTTCTAAAAATGGAAGATATTCGGCGATCAAAGTCGAATATTTAATGAAGAAATATCTAAACTTTGTGATAAATTCTATTTACAAAAATAAATCTGAATTAACGATGTATAAAAACATGTGCTTAGAAAGCAGAATGGGTGCAAATATCACTTGTATAAAAGATCATAGTATAAGTTCTAGTTTATCTGGAGGACAAAATGTAAACGAAAACCCTAAATTATGCTTTAGCGAAGAAAATTCAATAAAAGGTACGACTTTTTCTTCAAAAAAATCTTACTTAATTTTATCTTTTTATAATTTTTAAATTAAGAAAAATTGACCTATTTTTGATCAAACCGAGTGCTTAATAATACCAATATGTAAATTTTTGCAAATACATTTTTTTTCTTCAACTTTGTAAACTCCGATTCGGTTTGTTACGAAGGGATAATCACTAGCTGAAATATTGTCACATTGATTCCATGATTTCATATAATTTTTTTACAATTAATGTAAATTTTTTTTATTTATTACAAATAATTGTCTTCACTACATTTTGGTAAAATAAACGATTTTATTTAATATTACACAATGATTTTTCATGATTGCATATGTAATTATTTGATTATACATGAGAGTTTCATATCATATTATAAATTCGTGTACAAATTTTATGATTTTAGGCCCACGATTACATTATGTGATTACCCTTTCAATTTGTTGACTTAAAACCCAATCTCAAATTTTGAAGCTAAAACATCTCGATTTGCGTATTGGTATTATTAAGCATTAAAATACACTTCAACTAAAAATATTATTAATTCTCTTATAATTGATTTATTCTCATTAATCTAAAATTTTGATAATCTAAGGGGTAATCACATAATGTAATCGTTGAACAATGTCCTCGAAATCATAAAATTTGTATACGAATTTATAATAATTAACATGATTTTATTTTAATTTTTATTACAGACGTTCTGACCACAGAAAACAGCGACAAAAATGCTCTATCTCAGATCTGTCAAGAGCCCATTCAAAATCATTGTAAAACTTTATCGCCAAGGGCATCCGAAAAGAACAGTACTTCGTCAAAGGAACGTTTAGAAATATGGCGAAACGCGTTTCGTACAGTAACGACGTCGGAAAAATCACAAGATATAATCGCTTCTACGTCGAAATCACCACCAAAAATATTTTCCTTTTTGAGAAACTTGTCGAAGGAATCGGTGAATGCGGAAAGCGAGAGTGTCACTTTGGCTTCCACATCGTCTTCCATGAAACATACAACATCGATCAGATCTATAAAACTCACTTCGCCGAAGAAACAGACAAACACTTCAACAAAGCCGACAGAATGTAATATATCCAAACCCGAGTCATCCATCAGCAGTGAAAATCTTCTATGTGACACAAATGATAAAACAATCTTTAGAAGTGATTTTACTCAATCTAAGGACGGTACTGTTTCTAAAAGTCTGTGTAAAAACGCAAAAGAGACAGACGTTATTACATTTAACGCTTCTTTAAAATCAGACAAAAAGATATTGGAGACGTCACCAAAATTGTGTAAGAAAACAACCAATCTTGAATCAACTAATGATAAATCAATAAAGTCAAAAACTTTGGAAAATTGCAGCGTTGAACAATTATTTCAAAGAAAACAAAAGGAAGAAGAGACACCTCAAAAGTGCGTTACGTGTGGCACGTCATTTAAGAATTACAATTTGTTGTTGAAACATTTGGCTTCTTGTTTTTATACAACACTAAATATGGATTCTAATTCTACTTATGCATCAAAATGCATAAAATCCTCACTTTTAGAGATTATAAACAAGGAACAAAATTTAGAAAACTCGAAACCGTCCACATCGAAACAGCAATGTTCTTCAGTTAACGGAGAAAGTAGCTCACGTCAATTTGATAAATCCGTTGTTAATTCCGATATGAAAATTCTATCCTCTTCTTCCTCCTTATCATCATTGAAAGCCATTAAAATGCGCCGTCGACCAATCAAGATGTCAAAAAATAAAATGGAAGCTAGGTCAGTTATAAAGTCGACATCTTGTCAGAATTTTTCAAGTAGTGCGAAAATTCCAGAATCCAATAATGTTAAATGCAGTAGTTCGACGAACATTCAAAGAAAACAAATAATATGCAAGATTTGTTCAAAGTCCTTTGATACCAATCAAGAACTTTTTGAAGATATGGCGAAACATATGGCTAATGATTTCCAGAGTATGCAAACTATGATCGAAAATTACATTACTTCTACGCAAGAATCTAACAAAACTAATGATCAAGTCTCCAATGATATAGTGGAAAATTCGGTAGAAGCCATGAAAGAAGTCGAAATGGTTGAAAATAATATCAATGAGCCAAAGAAGAATCTGCCAGAAAATACAAACAAATCGAATGCGGAGAATCTTGTGAGCTCAAAAATATCACAGCAGAAGACCAAAAAAAGAAACAAAATTTCGAAGTTATCGGTGACAGATACTGTAGAGCAAGATGCAAAAGAACAGTCGATGCCTGTAACGAATAATATCGAACAAGAAGCTAGCAAGACGCAATGTGCGGAGAAAGAAAACGTATGTGACGCTGAATTATCTTCAGAACTTCAAAGTTCACCAAAGAAATCTTTCTCTATTTGTAAGTGCCATAAGCCCAAAAACGAAACAAATAAGACGATGAGATCGAACATTCACATCGAAATAGTTTTATTGTGCACCACTTGCCACACAATATTTCGACGCTTGGAATGCTTCGAGATGCACTGTATGAGGTCTGTGGATAGCACGCTCTGTAATAAAAATCGACTACAAGGTAGGAAGTCGAAGTTGCTCTGTGTTAGGTGTCAACAGACGTCGAACTCTCTCGAGGACTTATTACAACATTTAAAGATGCATTCTCGACTTGATCGCACAGGCACGGTGACATTTTCCTGCAGCATATGCAAAGTTATCTTCTATAGTTTTGGAACGCTTTTCGAGAACCATTTCCAAAATCATGAGAAGAACTCGTTATTCCTAGCTAGCCGTCTCTCGTTTCCAAGGCCTTCGTACATCAGCTCAAAACTGATCAAGTTACCAACAACAGACGTATCGATAGAAAATCTTTATATGCAAGTAGCCGATTATGTGTGTCAAGACTGTAGAATGCCTTTTATCTACGAACAGGAACTGAAATCACATAAGACGGTTTGCGAAAGCGCCACCAACAGCGTCGAGCCTCGCTTCGGATTTTCGGATGGCAAGAGCACGACTTCGACCCTCAACAAAATACCAATCTCGCTAAAATGCGGATTTTGTAACAAGACGTTTTACAGCAGGATGTCCTTTGAGTTGCATTCATTGGAGCATACGCAGAAGCGAGAGTTACATTTGCATTATACTTGCGTAGCTGTTACCGCCGTAACGAAAGTATATATCTGCAAAGTATGCACAACCATGTGTCAATGTTTGCAGACTTTCACAGAGCATTGGCAAACTCACAGTGAGCTACGAGCGGAATATATATGCTCTATCTGCCGTAATTGTTTCCATAGTGTCGAGTTGTTTCAAAAACACGCGCTCGTGCACAGAAACAACAACGAGAAACAGCAGATACCGATCATATGCGAGGTAATCTATCACGACATCGATGATCAGAATTCCAACATAAATTCGCAAAAAGACACTACTATAAACGATTTACCTTATATGAATTTAAGTTGTTTTGATAATGAGCACAATTTTATTGGTAAATCTATGAATGATAAATCACAAGAATCACAAAAATCGACTTGTTTACTGTATGATCTTTTGGATAAGAATCAATCCACACAATCATTAGTATATTCCAATAAGGAAGCACAAGCAACTAGAAATGGCCCGCAGGTTCCGGTACAAATTTCTTCACACAATTCCCTCGTTGCAGTCACGCAATCAAAACCAAGCAGCAATGGTAACTCGGGAAATGTTGATGATGATTCAGATGAGGAGCTAACGATAGTGTTGTCGGAAAGTGAAGAAAGTTCAGTATCTAGCGGGATCAAAAAAAATGTTGACAATATACCTTCTACTCCGCAAGAAAACACGAAATCAACGACATCCGATTCTACCAATATTGATGGGCAAATACGAAATATCAACAATATGACTCCGATTATATCATCTGCTAAGACTTTGAACAACGTAAAAGAAAATACAAGTTCAAATGTCCGAGTTAGTGTTATAAATTTGATAGAATCCGAGAACACGCAGCTGAAGACAAATTCGAGCGTTTTGAAGGATAACAATACCCTTGGAAATTGTGTAGATTACCCAGTATCGTCAACAGCGAATTCTTCAAGTGAAAACTCCAAAAAATCGTTACCGAAGGATGCCATGAGTTCTGTGCCTAAGGCTTTCTTACGTGTGAAATCCTTAGCAGAGCTAACAAATACTCCACCGGAAGTGTCATCCTTATGTCAAATATGTGGCGTATTATTCGATTCTCAGCAAAAATTGACGACACATATGTTAACACACAACGGTAATTTGCTTTGCCAAAACAACAAAGTTCAGACAATTTCGTCCAGCAATGTACGAGTCTGGTCAACGAAACCGACGTTTAACTCTCAAGCAGTCATACCCACTCAAGATCGTTCCCTCCCTTCTACAATAACTCCATCCGTAACTGTGCATCCGAATACATCCACCCGAATAATCGCATCCAAACCTCAAGTGATCGGCGTACAATCATTGCATTCGGTCAGATATAACACAAACGTGGAAGTAACAAAACGGAAAGAATCGTTACGTCGAGAAGAAACGTGTGTGTCGTTAAACAATGTCGATGTTACTTCGCAGCAAATTTCGCAGGAGACGATCTATCATCAAAACTTGCCGCCTCTTATCAACTATTCATTAAACAAGACAATCCAATCTACCCAACAGCAGCAGAGTACTGACATCGTTCCTGTCAGACCGTTCTTACAAACTTATCAAAGACCTAAACTATTGCCACCATCATATTTGCAACAACAGCAACCGCAGCAATTGCCACAACAATCGCAGAAATTACAACAGCCACAAATGATGCATCAACAGAAACAACAGCAAATCCAACAACAGTTACAGCAGCCACAAATGATACATCAACAGAAACAACAGCAAATCCAACAACAGTTACAGCAATCACAAATGGTACATCAACAGAAACAACAGCAAATCCAACAACAGTTACAGCAGCCACAAATGGTACATCAACAGAAACAACAGCAAATCCAACAACAGTTACAGCAGCCACAACAACTGCAACCGACGCAACAACAGCCACAGCAACTGCATCAGCAATTGCAGCAGTCACAACAACTGCAACAGATGCAACAAGAGTCACAACGAATGCAACAGGTACAACAACTGCATCAGCAATCACAGCAGCCACAACAACGGCATCAAACGCAACAACAGCCACAGCAATTGCATCAGCAATCGCAGCAGCTGCAACAACAGTTACAACAACATTTACAGCAGCCACAACAACGACAACAAACGCAACAAAAGTCACAGCAACTGCATCAGCAATCTCAGCAGCTGCGACAACAGTTACAACAACATTTACAGTTGACGTTGCAATTACAACAGCAGCAACAACAACAACAGATGCAACAACAACAACAGATGCAACAACAACAACAGATGCAACAACAACAACAGCAGCAGCAACAATTGAATGCTGGCAATAATGTTATGCATTATATAATATCCAAGACAGATATGTCTTATCAATTGCAACCAACCAACCTAATACCAACGAGGGATAACGTTATGCTCGTGACCGTGAACACAATGCAGCGAGTCTCGGAGAACCCGGAACGCTACATCTGCTTATATTGTCCAGGCTTTGAGTGCGGTTCGGTACAGGAGTTTGCGTTGCACGAGAATTCATCGAAACACGAGGCCCGTAGCCATTACAACAGCATTGGTTATGTATCTCAAACATAAATTGGTGAAAATATATTTTTTAGAATGCTTACCAGGAGATGAATGATTATATTAAAAAACAGTCATTATTCGATGAAAATACACATTTATGTCATTTTAATTAACATTTGACATACTGATTGAAAGCAACTGATTTTTTGTGAACTTCCATTTTGCTAATTTGTAAATAAATGCATTTGCATTTAGACAGAGAGATATATCAGGATTGTCACAAGTCAGGGAAATGTTAGGGAATTAAAAAAATGCGTCAGAGAAGTCAGAAAAAGTCAGGGATTTAGCACACTTCTCAGGGAAAATAAAATAGCTGTAAATAAATTTATATTGCCTTGTTCCTCTATGATTGGTTTGGACTACCTTTTTTTTTTGGAATTCGTTTCCTGAAGAAAATGTGCATCTATGTTACACTGCTGGATCAACAGAATATTTAACATTTTCCGTATTACGATAAAACATTGCAAAATATGTATTATTCAAAGTCAGGAAAAATCTCAAAATTTTGTCAGTAAATCAGGAAAATGTCAGGAAATTTTGCGATTAAAAATTTGTGGCAACCCTGTATATCCTTATTATTTATCTAAATGATCGATTTTTCGGTAAATTTTGCAGATATGTGTGATTCTGTTATATAATTTAAATAATTTTCTCTTTGATTCAAATTTTTAACAAAATTTTTGTTTGTTTAATATTTAGTATTTTAGGCTAATATTACATTTGTCATATGAGAAAACATTTTAAGTATCTTGATTGGCTGCAAGAAAAAGAAGTTATCGGATCTCTCTCTATCTTGTAGCCAATCAATAAATTTCGAATTTTTGTCGTATAACAAATTTAATACCAGCCTTTAAGGGGATCCTAAAGTCGTCTATATTACCGACTAAACCATATCATTTTTTTGTATCGTAAATTTTTTTTTGTTATTTACAGATTCGAAAATTCTTTTACAGGATTAAAGTATACGAATTAATACGTACCTGTGAAGTAGAATCTATGCTGAAAACGATAAAGATTTCAAAATTAAGGTCTTTACCATTTCTTAGTTCAATATAGCGCTCCAGAACTGCACGTCGTAACATTTGTTTCATATAAAAGCTGTTCAATCTGTACTTAAAGAAATAGTAGTTTACAGACACGTAGTTTGCGTGAAGAGTCGAGTTCTTAGAATTAGACTTATAGACATTTTATCGCGACAAATTTATGATACGAAAATTGACAAGTAATGCGACTTCATGCATCATTGTCTGCATGAGATATTAATGTGATAGTATGTAAACGATATGTCGATGTGTTAAAAAACAGTTACATCTGGCAATTTTATTAGAGTTCGAGCTTTGCTTTAGGATCTCCTGAAAAATCAAGTAGTATATCAAGATATTCATTATATTAAGTTTTTTCTTGTAATAAATATCATTACGAAAAGAACTTTTTTTAAATATGATATTTGTTATTCTCATTAATTTGTTTAAGGTGCTTATATATTCTTTTCATGTTTTATTATTAGATAACAATTAGCAATTTATCACATGATTGTTTTTGTCGAAACATTTAATTGACTGTAACATTTTGCAACCTAATATAATTTAATATAAGAAGAATTTCTTGTCATTTTCATAGTTTTCATCGTTTGTGTAGTCTTTATCAGTTCTATATTGTATTTTATCGTACTTGTAATTAATTATATTATTCTTGCTAACTATATTTTTATTTAAACGTAACGTTTTAATGATATTTTGCAGTTGATCTTGTTCAAGATACGGGATAAACTTTTTTTTTAAATAAAGGATAATGTATAATATATATTTATACAGTGCATACATACCTATATCAAAATTCCATAAAAAGACATATAAAGATATATATTTTACCATATATTTTGTGTCATTAATTTATTATTTCCACCGTCATTATTAATCGACTGTTATTAAGTCTCCTGAGTAGTTAATGCTTTCAATGATAGCCATAATAAGATATAAATATATTTCACGGAAAAAAGTACTAGTATGATTGCTATTAACAAAAAATTAAATGTCCTCAAATGCTTAGCCCAGAAGCATGTAATTCAGAAACGATAAGAAACGTTTTTTATTTGTTTAAATTGATTGAGTAATACTGTTTACGTGATTAAATGCCAATAATGAATGAAGACTGTGTACGCATTTCCTATATTCAAATTCTATACCATTAAATTTAAACGCTCGTAGAAAATATGTAGGAATAGATAATAAATTTATATTATTAACAATTGTTTAATAAATGACGAATCATAAATATTACATTTTTAAAAAAGGATTAAATTTTTAAATTAATTTTTTTGTAACACCAGTACTACTAGCATAAAATTAATTACTTTGCTTTCACTTTTAATTCCTTAACAAAAGAGACATTGGTATTACTCCAAGATAAAACTTTACGTATATCTATATACTTTTTTAGAAAAAATAAATTCCGATTAAATGCATTATCACGGTTTAGTAATGCTGTTGTTATGTGAGCGAGTTTGATACTGTTGAGATTTTAATAATGCATTATATTAAATTTCCTTTCAACGTAATTTTTTTTATATTACTTTCAAAAAGATATTTCAAAATTTAGCGATAAATTATAAATAAAAGTTAAATATATAAATTTTTTGTCAATATTCATTTATTTCTTATGTTGTATCCTTTTTTCAGCTATTTCCAATTTTTTTTGTATTTTATAATTTAACAATAAGTTTGTTAAATTTATTATCGATTGCAATATTACATCAAATAATAACCTTGAATTAGGATTTTGCTTTATTTTAAAATTTATCTATTAATAAAATTTCATTTAATAATAACAATTAAAATTGTGTTTCTCTTTTATTTTCTAAAATGGAGTACGAAAGAAAAAAAGTAATTTTTTGTCATATTATAATTACAATATTTGATATAATGTCGTTTGTCACTCATATTGTGTAGAACTGTATATTATAATTATAATGGTACATATTTTTTACAAATTTTTTTGTCAATTATGATTTCAAAACGAATAGGATAATAAAAATAAGATGTATAATAGATTATAAAATAGTTGACTAAATTTTAACTATTGTGTTTTGTTCAGAGATCATTGTCAGTCCAGGTTATTATTATTTGTATAATATTAAGAAAAAGAATGTATATTGTAAACTTTTCAGGATAACTATTTACGCTAACTGTTAAATTTTTAACGATAGCATTTATCATTATTGTGAAATAATTTCAGTACATTATTCAAAATTTATCTAGTTGTGTAAAAGGTATTTCGCGATTATGCGAATGAATATTATTACATGATTTACACATATTTATGAAATGAAAAAAGATGATTGCGAATTTACCAATATACTTGTCTATAGTGTTTATTTTAACTGGAATAATGCAGTGATTCATAAAAATATTTATTTAATTATTCCGATCATATTTTAACAGAGATACATGATTCTTATATCGAGAGAAATGTATATTACACTCAATTGATTAGATTTTTACTGAAAAATGATAATTTATAAAGAACATACAATGATCATTTATAACACATATATTCATGCATTTATACTCTGAAGCTTCAATTAAATTTTTATTGTAATGTTAAAGTGATCTTAGTTCCTTCTTACAAATATATAATACACAGTATACATATTATATTGTAAAATTTTTTAGTGTAGACTTGTAAATACATAAATATCAAAATAATAATTTCGTATATTAATGCTATATAAAGCAATTCACGTTGTTGTCTTATTGAAAAAATAAAGTTCAACGAATAATTGAAAAAGTAAAAGTATAGTGTTATAACGCATTTGAGGCTTTTATGGGTATTATCTTCAATTATACCAGAAGGTTTGCGAGTTATCATCGTGTTGCTGTTCATTTTTAAAGCCAACGTTTTATGAACCATGCCTTTCACTTCATCAAGGCAAAGGGTGCACTGATGCAGTATCCTGATCAAGTGAATACCATCACGGCGATAACCCCCAAACCTTCTGGTATAATTGAATATAAAGTGTTATAATATGCTGTTACTCAAAGTATACATGTTTTTCAAAGTAAGGTTAATAATATTTCAAAGAACCCCGCACAAAACGTACGGAAAATGGGTACCGGCTAATTTGGCTGAACTTATAATATGTTATAGTTCTGGTCGCGTCCTGATCAAAAGTCTCCATGGGCACACTGTATGAGAAAGAGAAAGAGAGAGAGAGAGAGAGAGAGAGAGAGAGAGAGAGAGAGAGAGAGAGAGAAGAGAGAGAGAGAGAGAGAGAGAGAGAGTAATAGGTACGAAAATGTACCTTCAAGTATCATATGGAATTAGCCGTTTCGACAGAGTTTGATGTACAATAACTCAAAAACTGTTCATTTTTTTACTTCGTGCTCATGGAGACTTTTGATCAGAACGATCAGGACTACAACATATTATAAATTCAGCCAAATTAGTTGGAACCCATTTTCCGTATATTTTGTACGGGACTTTTTGTTTATGAAATGATCCTCGCTTATTTTTAATAATGTGCGTTAATCATATTTTTTTATATATCTGTCCTAGATGTATTATAATTGGAATCGTCTATAAATATAAAGTTTTAATATTTTAATTTATGAATTTTAACGAATTTTACGGAACCACATTAGGAAGATATCTTACGATATCTTGGAGACGACTTACATTTTAATTTAGGTCATTGATATTTTATATACGAAATAAAAATTAATTATATCGAAACTCAATAATAAGAAGAAAAACTGGACTATGACTATGTAATAAAAATATAAATCAGTTTGTTACACAAAATTCTAATTTCATTGTTATAATGAAGTCAATCGTGGTTCCGAATGAACAGAAATAAATTTCAAATATTTTATTAATGGAGGTATTTACATTGAATTTAACACCGATTATTTTTATTTTTGAAAATAAAGGTGTGCATTTACTCTTACGCAAATGAAATGTAATGTTTATACAATGTTACGTCCATTTGTTGAATTTTATACAAAAAAAATAATCAATTTTATCGTCGATACTGAGCGATAAAAACAGGGATTTTAATTTATACGAAGAACAGAAAAATTTAATGTACTATCTTAAGAATAAGATTCTAATAAAATTAAGACACGAATTTGATATATTAAATTCTTCTAATAGTTTCTCATTGTATTTGAAAACATTGTATTAAATAAGCAAAAATTGAACAAGACAGTTGAAAATATGTAAATAAATGAGATAACATAAAAATACGATTTTAAAGAATAAATGAACTATAAATAATACACTATTGTAAAACACATGTTTTTGCGTTCGTCTCCTTTATTCGGCACTTTGAGCGAAATCGTTCATTACAGCAATTATTACCCTATTCACTGCAATCATGACAAATACTGTGATAACATTAGAGACTATTATTAATGCGATTGACTTATTTACTATGATGAAAATATCTAAAACAAATATCAAATGAAATTCGGAAAAAAATCTCCGACCTTCATGAGATTTAGTAAAAATATCTTAAATGACAAACGAATATTATTCATGAAAAAATTTTTAATACGATTATTACTAATCGGATTCACGTTAGTTAAGATAAATATTTTAGTTGATAGCTCTTCACACATATTGTATTTTTTCGTTCGAAACGTTTCATATTTAGATGTGATATTAATAAATTTTTATTTGAATTAGAGCTCCTGTCAACTCCCTGCAATTATCTTAGTTTGTGACATTTGAGATATTTTTTACCAAATTTTGTAGAAATCGGAAAATTTTTCTGGAATTCATTGCAAATATCGGACGTTAATGCTTTTTCTTCTCTTGATCTTTTTTAATGCTAAACTCTTATATCAAGGCGAACTTATGTAACTAACTTGTACATTAGCTGACCGTATCCGCCAAAAAGATTCAAGGAATTGATCGTGCAATGATACAGTAAATCTCAGCTTTTTCAAAGCTCACATCTATTTATTGAATTATACTTTTGTGTAAAAAAATCTTATAAATTTTTAATGAGTCTCTTTTAAAATTTTCATCTTTCAGAAAAAAATCAATTTAAAAAGAATCAATTTTTGATAAATCACAGAAAGAATTAAATTCAATATCAAAACCGATTTCAACGGTTTAAAATTTCAATTTGTTCATAAATGAATTAACTGTTGCTACATTTATTATTACGAATAAATTTAAATGTAAATTTTTCTAGGCATTAATGTTTATGTTCCATATAATTAAAGAAATTACAAAATGTTTTGCACTAGATCTTCCTCAAGGCATATCGGCGCGGTCAGGCCAATGGTATTTTCTTTATCTTACGCTTTGGCACATAATTCACGTTGCACAATATATTGGTTACGTAATTTATCCGAAGATTGAATACACTTGTTATATATATATATATATATACTACTTATTAACAAATAGTATATCATGTAATATATATAGATATAAACGCACACATTACAAGAAGTATCTCTTACAAAAGCTCCGATGGTCGCATACGCACGTTCGAGGAAATGCAAATCTTCAGAGAAAATAGATACGTAATATATACAGATGGTTATATAAATACCACAATAATTACACGAACAAACATGAAGAATTATGGAAATGATAATTGAAACCTAAGTAGCAAAATAATATCAAAAGACGATATAGTAATTTCTAGTGGCATTTATTATACATTACCATGTCATCTTTTAACTTTCCTTTGCTTAGGACGTTTAAATATATGTATATATTTTTTTTTACGCGAATTTTACGTGGTAGAAGAAAATAAATTTTCAATGAAGTGATATAAGATATTTTATAAAGATTACTTTGCATTATATTAAAATTAATATTCTATCTATTTATATTTATGCTAATGATTATTGCAAGATAGTGTAATAATAGAATAGAAGAACACGTATCATGCGATCATCGAATCACGAATTATTCTACCTTAAAAGCTGAAGTACTATGCTATGAAGTACTTTCTGTCAGTTCTTCACGAGTCGATTAAATCTCGAATGCTCGTCTTCTTAAATTTAATAATACTGATGCAGGTATTCGATGTTCGTCTCTCCGCTATTTTACGTAGTGCGCGTCTTACAAAAAAGTGCGTAGAGAGTCTAAAGATGTAATTCGAGTATGAAGTCTCACTCATTTCAAGTAACTACGATTCATCCCTAAGATTTAATGCTCACTTACAATGGAAAAGTGTGAAATTGACGTATGAGAATAACGTTTAGAAACGATATCGAAATGTGTTACTTTTTTTGCATTGCTTCTTGACTTTACCTTTGCATTATTTTCATCAAAATTAAATGAACATTAATTAAACTGCAACTATATATATAAAACGGAAGATTTTGCTAATAACTCGACTGTTTCATCTACAATACTCTACTCCGTTTAAATTAATAGAAATATTATAACGATAAGCAATATTTACATCGCGCATATTGTATTATATTTTCCAACGAGCTATGAAGAAGATATTTTTATTACCTGTAAAGTTCTTTTGCGCGATATAAAAGTGTCCCGCTACTTATACCTGATGATTATCTCTATCATTCGTATTCTCCTCCTACGTATATATTATTGAGCTTGAGGAGGACGTTCCTCACTAATGTAACGTGGATTAATCGCAAAAGAGTAACCTACGTTAGTATCTATACTTGTACAATATATAATTGTGTAATGTGCTATACAATTACTACGGAGCTAGGATATCTCGCATCGGTGGAAAAATATCGTACTTTCTTGTTGGCATATCATAAATTTGCATGTTTACACTCTTTGGACGTTCCATTATCAGCAACGATGTAAGCTGTGCCGATTATGACAGAGCTTGCAGCGTCGCGTTTCTCTCATGACCACATTTATCGGGTCTCATATTTCTTCTTTCTTCCTATAAACCTAAAGTCTTAAACTAAAGAGGAATAGTACAATAAATGCATTTATTTCCGGTACATTCGGCACCATATAAATGTGCGTTGCACGAGACTCACTTCAGCATGACGCCGAGCTATGTAATATCAGAGGCAAGAGAAATGGGAAGTATACTTTCTGTAGATTCAAAAGACACATGAATATATTGAAGTGCCTTCAGTTTTGTAAACATAAAATATAAATGTTTCAATTCACATCAGAAATACATAATTTATCAGAGCAATATATTTAAAGACCATGCATGGTCTTCGTTAGAATTGTTTTGCTAATTATACAGTTGACTAAGACACTCGAATCGTGTTGTCATTATTTGGAATTATTTTACAGAACGCTCCAAATTTTATAATCCTTCCTTTGTCTTTGATCAAAAAGATTTTTTTATCAAGTTTCTATTGATTAAGGTTTTTGTTCGCGGGCTTATATATGTCGTAAGAAAATCGTTTGAATTTTTATCCCAATTCTCTCGTCTTCGACATCGTAAAATTTAAGATATTCTAATACATTTTGCATGTCTATCCTTAAGGTATTATTATTTTATTACTAGTAATTAATTGGGTCATATGAAAAATCTAAAATTGTTATAAATGTGCATCAAAATCCTTCTCAATTGTATGTATGTATATGTACATTAAGTATATACGTATGTGTATGTGTGTGTGTGTGTGTGTGTGTGTGTGTGTGTGTGTGTGTGTGTGTTTACAAAAAGATATAATATTTAATACTAATTATATGAAAAAGTCAGGCCTCTTGGTTTCTTAATAAAACAAGAGAATGCCTGCCGTTAGCTTCGTCTTATTTTAAGTACAAGTGGAATGTTGCGAAATAGAAGACCTTCTGACTCTCTGCGATTTACAAAAATTGATTACATTATCTACAAATTATTGGTTCCATACATAGTTATCAGTCTGAAGATTGGTAAGTGGATCTTATGACTATCCTAAACGCTGTTCCATAATTTCACATTTTATATATAGTATACAAATGCCTAATTGTTCAAGTATTTTTGGACACGATTAAAGTAGCGTAACAAGAAATTACTTGTTCGTGAAAAAGAAACGGGTTTAGTTATAGTGTAGATAATGCTTTTGTATATAAAAAATACAATAAACACCACAAGACACGCTCAACAAATAACAAGATAAACATACATATAACGGTATGTACAAATATAATATAAAAATTAAATCAATTAAAAAACCAATTAAAGAAAATTTATTTTCAAGAATATAAAATTATAATTACATCAATTAAAGTTTTAACAATTCGTTGTGTAATTCTACTTAAATGCAACAAAAAGTTTCACACATTTCTTTATCCAAAAGTTATGCAGTAGAAACAAGTGAATGAAGGATGTATAATATATACACGTTCGCATAAAAAATTAACTTCATTACATTTCTGTTCCTAAAAAATCGATTAGCTTCATACCGATAAACATTGTTATATATCATTCAATTCTGATATCAATTCTAACTTGCTTTTACAAAGTAACTTCCATAAGATTTTAAAATATTTCCTTCATCAACTTTATTTTTCATGAATAATATTGATAAATGTTATTCAAACCAATCGAAATAAAAACAGAACGGAATGCGATAACATAGCAGTAACGGAGATCATAGCACACAAATTATCACAAGTATATAAGCGTGTAATTCACGTTGTTTCTAGTTCATAATACAAAACGCTCAGTATAAATTCTATTAACTAACGAGCCGGCACATACTGACATTTCATCGATTGAGAAACTTCAATCTCTCAATATACACATATATATCTCTCTTTTCTGTATATGTAAATTTGTGACAGTTCTAGATAGAATTCATCGTACAACAAACAGAATTATATGATTGAGTATACCAAGAGAGTGACGGGGCGGGTCTTATGATTGTCCTTATTGTTTCGTGTTCTCCAAGTATGCCTTAGAACAGGGACGTAACAGTGGAATAGCTGATGCAAGAGATTTGTTTTATATATGACAAACACAATGTTGCAAACAAAGTTATACGCAGTATGTTCTTAATTCGAGAGTATTCAGTTCATTTTTTTAACGGTCACCTGGATGTTTTTTACATTCTAATTAAAACTGTTAATAACGTATTGCATATTATTAATTATTTATTGATATTTTAAAATACTGTGAATATATACTTACAATTTTCTGAAACAGATTAAGTAGAAACTTAACAAACGTGTTAAATAGTTTACTATGTCAGTAAAAAATAAAAATTCTAAAAATAAAAATGACCATAAAGTTCTTTATTGAAAATATATATCTGCAATAAAGAACTTTATGTTCATTTTTATTTTTAGAATTTTTATTTTTTACTGACATAGTAAACTATTTAACACGTTTGTTTAATAACTATTGTTTGTTATTAAAAAAGAAAAAGCATGTGTCCAAAAGAAAGAAAATAATATTTAACAATTGACATTTTCTCGTTGCTAAGTATAAAAATACTCCAAGTGACTATTTTCGGATTAATCAAAGTAGCCATCGTTGTTCTATTTAGTTCTATATGTATATTCTATATTCTATTCGTTTCCTATTCAGGAAAACATTTTTCAATGCATTTTTTATGCAAAATCTTGTGCTTTTAATTTTGGTTTCTACTTCTTGTCTAAAAAAGATGTATAAGTTGATGAAAAAATGAAAAAAACTACGAAACAACCTTTTGCACCAGCTGATTTCGACTTTATAAAGTCCTTAAGTATTCGGTTCTGGAGATCCTATTAATTACGGAATCCCGTTTTAGAACCTGCTGACGGCTTCATCATCGGTGACGAAATAATTAGAGCTTTTCGCGGCGGAACTGTACATGCTGAAGGTGGGGCTGACAATCAGGCTGCTCGTGTTGCTGAACTCCGTTTCGTTCGTCATCGACGAGTGCCTACCGATTGTGGCCAGGCGCTTGTCCTTCCTTGCTAATGTCATACGGCAATCATCCGGCCTTAGTGGCATCGATGGATAATTCGGCTGTCTAGCGAGCGTTGTCAACGCCACTCGGTCGCCCGTGTCATTGAAGCTGCGCAAACGTTTAAAAAATATAACCGGAGAGAGAGTTCAATGATCGGATGTTTTACAGCGAATATTAAACTCTCTTTTAAGAGAATTCATTAAAAGATATTATTTTCCACAGCACTCTATTATATCTATATCTATTATAAAGAATTATAATATTTTCATTTAATTTTATATTCTATACGTAATTATCGTTATACCATGATGTTATTCTTTTTCATTTATTGATGTCAATCTTATGAAATCACTGAAAAGAAAAGAGGTTTTTAGAGAATATTTTTATTGTAATTTCATCATATAATTATTATATTATGATTTGTTGTTGGCAAAAATAAATTCAGAAATATATTTTTTGAAGTTTGTAAGTTAAGATCAAAAGATTTTGAAATGTTTGTACTTAATTTTTAATAATGCATAGTTTTTTATTTGTAACATAAAGATAGACTTTTGTAAGATAGTGTATGTCGAGAAGAAAAAATTCTAAAATCTTTTTATCTAATTTTCATTCCTCGCGTTTCCTCATAGATACCTGTGATGTCGCACGATGCCCCTCTTTATCTTGCAATGCTCAGGCCCGCTCTGTCCCTCAGTCGCGGTCCCATGGGTTTTGCATGCCTCTACCCCCATCGCCGGCACAGGGGATAGAGAGCCTGGTCCGTACGAGCTGCTGCTTTGTCTTCTGTCCAGAATGTTGACTAGTTCCACCGACGGTGTCGGTGAGAATGTGCTCTGAGGACACGCGGCACAAAATGTCGTCTCATGGGAGCTATGTATGGGAAGCTATGGGAAATCTACTTCAATACATACTCCAAAAGCCACGCCAAGATTGCGAGATCGCACAGGATCTCTCTGAGGACCCTCGATTTTCTCAGGGTCCTCATTCTGCGAGGATCCTCCGGATCTTCGCTACTTTTATTGATGAACAATTGTGCTACTGACAAGTAAACCAAACGTATGCATAAAAATAAATATATGCGTAAAATTCAATTAAGCAATCTAGACAAGCAAATAATAATATTTTTATGTTTTCTGTCAAATGATAATAAAATGTTTCAGAATCATGTAGAGGAAAGGAGGCGGTTATATAATAGATGGGAGAACTGTGAAATATTATGATATCTTGTATAGCTTGCGATACATTTTGGGATGAACATCAAAATTACTTCTTATTGTTAGTCTGTTTTAGACGTTATAACATGGCCACATTGGTCATTAATGTTTACTGCGTTATCGTAAGAGCTATATTTCAGTTTTGTGAAAGCGATTTACCTAAAGAACCTTTTCTTATATTATTAGTATCATTCTATGGTTAACAAACTTATAGCAAAAGCAGTTATGTCACATAAAAATATCTACCGAATTACTTCAATAAAACAAAGTGGTATTCCAATCCCTTCCCTTCCTCTACATTGCATTAGCTAATAAATTCTATATTTCAACGAAAATGGCGATACGCGAAGAAAAACAATAAATTAATAAAATCAGTATTTATCAGCATATTAAAATTAAATGTCATGGAGAGAAGCTACGGATGGGAAATATCAGGAGATATCCAAAATTTCTCAAGGGTATTCTCTCTAAGGACATCACCGGGACTTCGTCATCTCTTTATTGACGAGCAATCGTATCGCTGATAAATAAAAAAATATACACATAAGTAAAACCCAGTACATAGAATTTAATAAACTAACTCATACAAATAACTGAAGATACAAAATAAAATGCGCGTAAAAATGAAACGGTGGCCCGACTTGTCCCGGGCTTTATAAAGACGACGATACGTCGAGGTCGTCATCCCTCACCTGCAGCGATGGTCTCCGTAACGTGCCACCCTCCATACCGACGAGCTTCACACCCTTCACGCTCTTCCTAGGACCTACGCTGGCGGGTGGGTTCTCTTGAGCGTTTAAATTGTACTCCATGTTGCTTCTCTCGACGATGCCGATCCTGTCGTTGTTCCGAGGCTTCTCGTTACTGGGTCCAAGCTCGCAGCCCACTTTGGCGTAAGAAGGGGCACACGGAGTGATCGGCGTCGCCGGGATACCGATCGACCGGGTGGGCGAGAGTACCCCGCCCTGAGGACCGAGGGGACTCCGCAGATTTCTCACTGCGAGAATCTGTTCTCTGCATGCGTCGTTCTGTATCGGTGTGTACACCGGGCTCGCCATGGAGACGTGTCGAGCCGGCGTCGGCATCGCGCTACGTAGATTTTGCAGATTCTGGTTTGCTCGTTGCACAACCGACGTCCCAATGCTCTTTGCCTTCGACAGCTCGGCAAGATCGCTGCTGGTCATCGCGTCATCATCGCCGCGATCGACCGCGTCCTCGTGGCCGCAGGTTCTTTCGTCGTCGTAAACGCACGTGCCGACGCCATCGCAAGAATCTATACCCGATGTTGATTTCTGAAAGAGATCGATCATACGTCATCGATCAACCTGGTACGCCAAACAAACGATACTTAATTTATGATGTATAATTACCGAGGATGAATCCATGAGAGTGGCGCCGGAACTACTCTGCATGACGCCCGGCTCCTTGGACTTCTTGGGAGAGTATATGTTCAATACGTCGCAACACTGTGGAAAGTATCCTTTGCCAAGCAGAGTTCTGGTGAGGAAACTAGTGAAGAGTTGAGTAAAAAGGGCTATTATCATGACGGCAGTGCGGAAGGGAAACTTCTGAGTGCGCGTCTTTGCATCGTAGAACGGATATTCAATTAACGGGAGTATGCCGAGTCCTCTTTCACCACCTGAAAACACACACACATGTTTATGCATTTATACTCATTTACTTATGTTCGAAATTTTTAAATGATATTTTAGACAGTTATATGAAAAGATTGAATTTTTCGATAAGACGAATATATCATAAAAATTTTTTAATTTATAAAAAAAGACATTAAAAATGTTGCAAATACTAAAAAGATTTCATAATCTCTTAAAATGATGGAATAATAAAAATCGAAAATGTATCTAAAATATATAAAAGAAATTACAACATTTCATATACGTTTGAATGATAGAACACAAGAGAAAAATCTTGAGATACTGCACTGTGATAATCTTATTTACATTGTTTGAGTAATTAACTAATAATTAGAAATTATATCACTAACCACCGAGACGCAGGATGATAGCGATAAAATATCCCGCCAAACAGCCGTAAGTATCCACCATAGTAGGCCAATGGATAACGGCTAACAATTGCGGGAACAGAACAACGTAGACGAGATCGGAGCACAAGTACCTTCGAATAAAAACGCGACACATTTTATTTGTACGTTGATCGTTGTTTGTACTTATTAAGTCAATTCAATAAATGACAAACTAATTAATTTTGTGAATAAACACGTGAGAAAATGTAAAAAGACTTGAGATAAAAATATAAAAAGTTGATGTTAAGAAGAAAGTAATCATTAGCTGAGAAAAATATAGGTACAACTCGTATTTTTTAGCAATTATTATTGCGACTTAAAGAGAATTCTTTTTTAAATCCATTGCAATAATTGTCTGAGACTTAGGAGCAAATATAGATACATGTCTGTTGTAAGAAAATGAAGAAGAATATGTTTACTTACGAAAGGTAGTAAACACTGCTAACCGTGAGAGCGACGAGAGTAGACAGTACGGAAACAGCGATTACGGCAATTCTCAAGACCCAGTTTAGCTCACGTTCGGATGCCTGGATAGAAATAGAGGCTTCAATGATGTCAGGTGGTACCATCGGTTAATCGGCGTAAATTACACTTACTTTTGGTCGTATCGTGAGTTTGTAAACATTCCTGGTAAACATAGAACTACTAGCGAGTATACTGGAGTCCGCCGAGGACATTACTGCCGCCGAGATCGCACCGAGACCTTTAACGAGATTGGTACAATTGTATAAAAGTAAATTTGACCAAAGTTCTCTTATGATTAAGGAAGTAATTTTGGAATATACGAAAACCTACCAACAAAAGATACCCATTGAGGCGTGAGATATCGCAGGACCATCGGCATCGCAGCGTTTCCGTCTTCCGTAGCGAACGTTCTATTATAACCCGGTACCGAGGACCAATCGGTGGCACGAGCAACTACCCCGATTAAAGCTGATGGTACTGCGAGTATCAGGCAACCGAACATCGAGGCAATTGATAGAGTCGTTGCAACAGAAGTACTCTTAATACTTAGGATTCGTTGAAAATAACCCTGAAGAAGAAAAAAAATGATCGTTTAAAAGTTTCAGTGATATTAAACCTGATATGCGATGCTAAATTATTACTTTCCTACAAATAAGTAAAATCAATAACAAAGAAGCTTAATTTTTTAATAATTTCCTAACAGCACTTTCTTTTTTATAATAGCATTATAAGATTTTAAGACACAGCAGTTTGTTCTCTTTCGCATTTGTCAACTAAATAATCTTGCAGATGTTTGGTTTGAACTTCTTGTCATCCATTTGAAGGATCAAATTACCTGCCACGGTATACCGCCGAACACCAGCAGCAGCATACCGTCCACCCATTCGCCCATGTCCTCACTCTTCACGTATCCCAGCCAGTCCCTCGAGGTCAAATGATTTTCAAATGATACCGCAGGATGTACTAAGGAGAACGGCGCTGCTATCACTAAACCCAGCAGAATGCACAGCAGTTGCAGGGCGTCGGTGCACGCCACGGAATACAATCCGCCGAAGACTGTGTATCTGAAAATACATTTTGCATTTTTCACCTCGCTCGTGTCTCGCAAGTTACATACAAAGAACGTTTCCCAAGTTCTAGGAATCACGCGAGCTATAAATCGATGGATGAAGATACTCCTTAAAAGATTTTTGAAGAAGGCCTAGAAAGAAAAATGGTTCCGAATTGTGATAAAGTGTGCTTAAGTTAAAGCGGAACTACATTGGAAAACTACAACGTATGTTTTCAATTTCAATTCACAATTGTACAAACAATTCTCAGGACTTTATAGAATTAAACAGCCCTCGCATATCGAGCGTGACCGTTTCTGTTATCCTTACATGGCCGCCAAAAGCGCGGACGCGCAAACGCTGATGTTCGGATCAACGCCTGCGACGACGGCGAGCGAGCTTCCCAGGGCTCTCAGGACGGCGCCGCACCAAAATAAATCACCACACAACGCCGGAAGGAAGAGCAAGCCCCCGATGCCCGCGCCATACCGTTCTTGAAAAGGATCCAGCATCGTCACGTACTCGGCCTTCCTCATAGGGCGCACGAAGAGCAGAGCGCCTACAATATAATTCATTGTTGAATGCGACACTAATTAGTATAAAGACCAAAATGCAATGCTATAGAAAATATGAACAATTAAGGATTCGTTTGCGATTTCGTTATTCAAGAATTAAAGGAACATATCAAGTCGAGAGAAAGTCAAGACTACTTCACTTTGACGTCGTGAAAGTCAAAATAATAATTTTTGGTTACAAAATTTAATGTTTATTGGTGATATTTAAGAATCAAAAGAAAGTCATTTTGATTTTTTGTTGATTTTTGTATGTGTTACTTCAGAACCGGATCTATTTTTGCAATCATTAATCTCTTCCGCTATATTTTCTATTTTATGTATGTTAAATATTTCCACATGTGCGACGTACCGAAAAGCAGGCTAAGGCTATATCCGATGGGTACTTGACACCAGGCTAAACCCCTCGTAAACATGGCCTCAGCGGTTCCATTAACGAAAGCTCCTCCAACCCATGTCGCTGCACGTATATAATGAGTAAAAGCAATATCGTTAAAGTAACTGAAAAAGTATTCATATCTCTTCAATTATTGACTTAAAGCAATACCCTTTTGGGAATATTGTTATCGAGAACAGAAGGAGACGATTTTACAAGAATTAAAGGCTTAGAGATAAAATAACGTAATATATTTTAAGTTTGCGTTGAATTTTGGAGATGACCACTTTTTCACAATCTGCCTAAACGTTATAACATAGCTATATTTTATTTTATTATTACTTTGTTGAGTTTTTGTAAAATCTGCATTTCAGTTTTACAAGTGAATATCTGTTAAGTTGCTTTAACAAAACAAAATAATCCCTTTCTTTTCTTTTTCTGTTGCATTAAATTCTCTTATTCTCATATATCATAACAATTGTCGAGATTTGTTACGCCAAGATAAAGCACGTCATGTCAGCGAATTTTTTTGCGTGTAAGTTACACGCGTATAAATAGCGAAACAAATGCATGGTAAATTATTCCTATCTCGTTGTCCAGTTTATACGAAGAAAGAAATGGAAAGGAAATGGGAAAAATAAACGAATTATTGTTGAGAGAGGAACGGAAGAGAGGAAAGGAGATGTACTTGACATCACGTTTTTGTACGGGTATATATCTCGGAGTGGTCATTATATGGTAATGGAGAATGCAAAGAGATATTTAGAATATTCAGTATAGGGGAGAAATGAGAAAATTTGACACGGTTGAATGAAAGTAAAATACGCATATATAGTCTGTAAAAATAAAATAGATTAAAATAAAACGGTATAATGGCTTTCCACAAACACACAAAATCTCCTCGAAAATTGGAGTTAGATTAAAAATAGCAAAGTCAGAAATATATTCGCGCGAGAAGAGACGAGAAAGAATTTTAAATAAGACAAAACTGACGTGAAGATGCAACCTACACTTCCTTTTACGATGTCACTCCTTACAGTACAAAGTGGTTGACATGTGTCGATATCGGAGAGAAAATAAAATCGAGGCGTGAGCACTCTTTTTACGATATAATTCTGTAAAGTCTGATGGAGGATATAACGAGCTTAGAAAAGAGGCGTTTTGGGCGCGGTAACTACTCATGATAGATTTTATCAGTTCCATGAGTGAGTTCAACGCCTGCAGAGATTGATATTTGTGCAATTTTCCGAAGTATAGAGATTTTCAATTCTCGAAATTAGGAAAATTAATTCACGTATCACTACATGCCTTTTTTTAAACAGTTGTAAAAAAATGACAACGTATTAAATGTCAAGAATTAAGAAAGTGTAAAAGGTAATATCATCCATTGAATTCGGGTGAAGAAAATTTGCCGACCAACCCTTCGAATCAGTGGTGAAGGGACTCATAAATAGTTCAAGGAACACAAGGTCAACAAAAAATCAAAATGACATCAAAATCATTTTATTCTGATGCTTACAGTCAATAAACAGTCAAATTATGTAATAAAAATATCATCATTTTGCCTTTTCCTTGACTTAGTGTGTTCTTTGAAAGAGTTTGCAGGCGTAATTTTTTTTTAAATAATATCCACATATTCCGATATCACATAGATTGATCCTTGACCTCTCTGACTTTTTAAAGTGAGTCGATGCAGGAAATTCGTATAATAGACCTACATTGATTCTAATCAGGGTCACGCGTGACGCGATAAATAGATCTGTTGACGCAAAGTGTCAAAATAAATTTTATTTCAATTATATTATGTGAATGAAGGGATCAACCTCCAAGCAGAACAATAGGTCACAATAAATAACCTAAAATGACATCATCATAAAATAAATCGTGACTAATTTAAAAGTAGCTTTTATATAATAATCATTTTAGAACCGTCTTAATGTCATCATGACTTTTTGTTCAGCTCCGGGTAAGGTCAAGTCCTTGAGTTGAGTTCTTAGGCTTTTCCATAAAAAAGTTTACTTAGAAAAAAATTCTACTGACACGTTGCAGGTTTCGCCGAAGCGACATTTAGATCGAATGCGGTAACGGTAACAAAAACGGTCGAATTAATTTCTTTTCTTCTACATGGTTGAGGTACTCGGGGACAATTACCGATCAGGGTGAAGACACCGAGCAACGGGCCGAGACGTCGGTTCGCTAACATCATGTCAGCCTGGAAGTGGCCCTGCGCGACTTGCCTCCTCTTGAACGCGGCGGCCCATACGCCGACGGCCAGCACCGCGATGTAGAACACGATCACGCCGATTACGCCCGTCACGTACACTCCCATTCTCCTCTTCGCGCCGAGTTCTCGTCCGCTTCCGGATGTGTAAGCTCTGCAACTGAATGATTGATAGTAAAAGTAACGTAACTAGAATCGTCTACAGAGAGTCGCAAAGCGTCGCAAAGTATTGTCTCAGTCATTGACAATGAGAAGAGCGTCTATTCTTGTTGTTTTCTTTCTGATTCTTTCAACGAGATTCGTTTCCCAAGTAAAACAAGTCGTGGTAATGTCAAAATGATGTTATAGTAAATGATTGAATTGTAAATGATTGAAAAGTAACTTTTAGTAATCATTTTGGAATGATTTTGACATTACTTTGATGACTTCTTGATGACTTTTACTTGGGTTGACAATATAGGTTCTTTCCAATAGGTTCTTGCACAATAGCTTCATATGAGCAATTTGATTAAAAAAGCATTTAAGATGTTTCTTGTCATTAGTCACAACATAAAGCTATATAAAGCCATAACAGCAATGGTTAACAACCGGATATACGTTATTACGTATTTATCATATAAGATGTATGTCTATTGTAACATGTATTGTAATATGTACTGTAAAACATCCATACAACTGAATATTTTATAATTGTACATTTTCCTTAATTATAGTCTCTCTCTCATGTATTTTGAATAGATCTAATAATAAATATATTTAACAAATCTAATAATAGGACCATTACATCTGTGAACGATCAGCAACGGAGAGACACAGAGGTAGATACATATAGATTAATGGGATGTAAACCCGCGCTCTCGATCAATATCGCGTTAATTATTCCATCTCCTTGATTAACATTGCCCGCATAGGTACGTCTCCACTCATTAGTCAATACAAGCTTCTGGCCTTTGATATTTAAAAATTGATATCCACTGTGGATTCACATTGGAAAGGTAATATGTTCCGAAAGAAGAAATGATTGACATTATCGGAAATATTATTGTAATTTATGAAATATATTAAATTTATTTCATAGAGAGAGAGAGAGATGTTACATTGCATTAACAGACCGTTTTAATTGCACCAAAAGGGATTTTAAAATTGTCAAAAAAAATACGATTTATTGACGCGGAAACATATAGATGAGCAAATATATTCTAATTGTCTTTATGTAGCGCCGCTTTGATAGAAAAGTCACACATCTCAAATTTAGCAACTTTTGAGCGTTTGTAAAATTCTGAATTAGAACGTATACTTATATACATGTATTAATTGTATATAAATGTATAGTTTAATTAAAATGTTGTTTAATTTAGAATTTTAAAGATTCTTTTTTGAAAAAAATTGCTGATTTTAAGATGTATTACTTATTTTTATCAAACAACGCTATATACGTGTGTCTATATATATATATACATATATATGTATATAATTTAATCAGTTATATGTATATAATTGATTAAATTTTTTTTATTACATTCCCGCAAGTAGCAGAGTAACTTTAAAAGACGACATAATAGCATCTAATAGATTAAAATTGATGTCATTATGTCGTTCCTTGAGATTGCTTTGCTTGTACTACTCTATGTAAGTAGCAGAGCAACATCAAAAGACGAAATAATGACGTCCATTTTAATCTAAACATGACTATATATACTGTCTTTTAGTGCCTCTCTGCTACTTGGGAACGCAGCAATTTATTGTTTATAAGCACAAATAATACACGGACGATTAATATGAATTCTTTCTACGAAAGAAACCGATTGCACGAAAAGTTACACGATGCTGAGCTACTCTTTTCTCCGATATCGAGAGCTCTTTTAGCCGTGCACGATAACTCCGTGACCGATGACATACAGGTTGACATTTTACTATTGAATACATTTCGTAGGAGTCTGCGCCGAGGCAGCCCGTCGCTCTCTCGTGAAAAAGCTAATCGAGCGCGACGGCAATAGTATAACGCGGTTTAAAATTCAAGTGTGCCCCAGATATCGGACAGGATGGGTCGCGTAGGGTCGTGACCCCGGGCAACGCGGTGCACCGAGTCACGTATAAAGTTCAGTCGAATTCCGTAACGGTCCTGCATTATTAACTTGCGCGAAACGGTGCTCTCTGGACCAAGAAGGGCGAGAAGCTGAACGTGCTACGTTGACGAATAGAACCTCAAGTGCACGCACACGTGACGGATTAACGTGTACGCGCACGCACATGTGCGCACAAATGCACGCGGAAATAAGCTCACTCAATGAGTGACGAGAAGGAAAGGAAGGAGCAAAGAGCGAGTGAAAGAGGATGCATCGTTTACGATATTTGCAGACGCTATCTCTGGCGTAAATGCAACAAACTTGAAGTATAAAATATCGTGGGGTCGATGTCAGCCTATTTTTTTTTTCTCGTGGAATATCGGTGACGTCTCTCTCGATGCAAAATTTTTGCCCAAAATTCAGACGGTATTGTCGCAAACCGTTTGAACCGAATTAAATTGGAACGCGCACGTCGGACGCTTTTACAATTCTAGTGCATATAAAAACCGTTTGGAGATTAAATTATTAAAGTTCTGCATGGCCGCGCGTACGAGAGAATGAGAGGTATACGTTTGTTTTCTCGCAGTTGGAAAACTATCGGCACGTCTCTTTTAAAACGCGCCTTTAAAGTGCGCTTTTACGTTACGCGCTTGCACGTGGACAGTTTTAGAATACAACCGCGTCAATTGATGATCTATTTAATATCCATGCTATATATAAAGAGACAGCCGCGGTTATATACTTAAACTTCAATAATCGATAAATATACTTGATTGCAGTAACATTTCTATTCCAAAATGATAATTTGGGAGAAATTAATTTAATGAAAAGAAACAAAAGGTTTTGAATTAAAGGGAATATATTTTTCTCTTGATTTAGAATTAATATTTTATGTAATAAAAATATATACCGTTAATTATTCTTACGCGTTATAAATAATCTAGAATAAAAAGTTATCTGCAAATTAAGCTTGGAAGATAAAAATGAGTAGCGAAAAAGTTGCTTGTTTTTTATTTAGGTATATTTGATAAATTGATTAAAGTTCAGATTTAATAGTTTGATTTGCTGCAGGTAATCATAAAAATTTATGAAAAAAATACAAAAAACAGCGCGTCTTTTTCCTATTCTTCATATCAAAAACTTAACACTTTTTATTTGTTTTTAAAAAATTGAAAGAAAACACTTTTATTATCAAGAATTGTAGAAGTTAAGTGCTTTATCAGCACACTTATGCTGCTGATAAAACACTTCTATTATCAAGAATTGTAGAAGCTAAGTGTTTTATCAGCACACTTACATGTATGTTTGCTGAACTCGTCGATACGCGAAAAATGAGCAATACGTTTGCGCTACTCATTTAAACGGTTAGGTTATAAAAATGTTTAACGTATTGAACGTATTGGACATATAAAAAAATGGCTTTGTGTTTCGGTAAGAACGAACAATACCAGATTGAGTCTTAATTTTTTTTATTTAGCATCCGACAAATATGCAGTTATCTCGCTTTAAAAATGCGATGTCGATGGCGAGTAAATTTACTTCTTCGTGGTAGGAAGTAATCTTTTGTCGATAATGTGCTCACGCCTATGATCTCATTATCTCACCGACGCAAAAATAGAAGAATATAAGCTAATACATGCTTGGTCGTGATGAAGGGTAAGCAGCCTTCAAAGGGTGAGGGAAAGCGAAGAAAAAGATGTGAGAGGCGACTGACGATAATTTTATGCAAAAGCGTCTTTCAAGGCTGAACAATCGTGGAAGAATTTTTCAACAGGATATTCCCAATTGAGAATATCACGGCCGATTATAAAGGGAAAGAAGTAGGTAGAGAGAGACAGAAAGAGAGAGAGAGAGATTATATTTGCTATATCATGGGAGAAGAGCCTCTCGAAAGGGATATAAAGGTTGTCGAGGTAACCGGGTGGAAATATAAACGAAACAGAAATGAAATACGTGAACTATCATATATCGATTTTGCCACGACAAATGTTTAAAAATAGCGAACTTAGTATTGTTTTATATCAGGTGTAGAAATTCGATGTGCTTGCAATAGAGATTAAAAAATTTGTAATAATTTACTTCAATTATAGATAACTTTTGAACAAAATTAAAGCGTCACTTAAAATCAGCGTTAAAAGCGTTAAATTCAAAAATATATATTTTTGTGTAAAATAGTCGTAGAGAGATGTTTGAAAAAAACATTTTAAAGTTTAAAATCTCAGTTTTTGAATACTGCAAAGCTTATTTCTTTCGAGATCGTTTACGGAAAAATTTTTTGTGAAAAAACGATATTATATTGTAAGAACTATCCTCCATAAATTCGAATTCTTCTTATAATGTCACGATTAAATGATTTTTCCAATCAATCTCCAAATTTACAGGAATTCGTTATAAGAAAATAGATATTTTAATATATATTCTTATAAAATAGATATTCTTTGAATCTTTTTAAATGTTATCTTTAATTTTGTTAAATTTGACAATTATTAATATTATAAATTATTAATTATATAGACAATCTCTCTATTCTTTTTTCTTTCTGATAATTTTCTGTTAATTTCTAATAGAACTTTTATGGCTGATTTATCTCTAAGGTTTTGTTACGCTCACGTAAAACGACATTGCTAATTCTTAAAGAATTAAGATGCGCAAACTGTGACAAATAATATACCACGCCATGTAGCTTGTCTTTAAGTATTATTCATCATCAAGTATTGTTTCAACTTTAATGTATCCGTCAGAGCAAAATACTTCCGCATTCAAATAACAGCTGCGGTTTTCATCTCTCCAACAATACAAAAGACATAAATATCTCTAATTGTAGAAATGGTGAATGATTAAAATTTTTTTAATTACCTAATTTTATCGTACTTATTGTTAACAATCGACAAGTGTTCATTTACCTTTCAATCATATACCCTTCAATATACATTGATAATAGTTTCAAGTTTTAAACTATAATGTTAATCGCGTCTTTTTAACTTTTAAAATTAGATATACAAAATTTATTTAAGCTCATTTTCATGAAACGCTAATGGCATCAATTGTTATTCGATAAATGCAAAAACATTGAACACAAAAGTATGGAGCATAATGCGATGGCACAATATGATTATCGAACTAAGCAAAAATTCAATGCAACACCGCCGTTAACAATACGTGTGTTATAAAATTAGAAGCGAAATTTTGGCGAAGCTGAAAAAGAAGCTATGTTAGGAACGAGGTTCAAGAAACTGATTGCTCGTAAATCATTAGTAATATTCCGTGAAGCTTCGTAAAAACCAGCAAAAACCGGAGAGAAACAAAGATTCGTTTAAACCGAGGCGTACTTGGCTCGCTTTCGACGCGAGTAAAATCAGCGCACACAGTTTATCTTTGAACACGAAAACCGGACCGTTCGTTGCCAACTTTTCGTGCTAGTCAATGTCTTACTGTCTCAAACGCCGAGCAGCCGCGAATCGATCCGTGCTTTATTCTTCGATTCTATTCTCCGAGATAAACATAAAAGAGGAAGACACCTAATTGCAATCTTGTGCCTCTTTCAAACGATCTCTCTGAATAATGCAATGTACAATAACGTGAGTGATAGCGCCAAAACTTTTTTCATAATGGTTTTATTTTAGATTTAATAGTAGTAACAGTTCAGGAAACATTCCCCTAATCTTCAAAACTTTTAGAACGAATGTCATTCTGAAGAGTGAAATTTCACTCTCAAAGATTGAAAACTGAGCCACTCTTTTTCAAGACTGATTCAATTTTCACTCTTTAGAGTAAGATTCCACTTCAAAGAATTTAGAAAGTAAGAACAATATAATGGTCAGATTAAGGAATTTATTCCTTTTCTTTTTAATGCAACGGCCGTATAAGGGGAAAGCAAATTAATTGGTTTTATGAGTTTGTGTAACTATATCTAAAACCGTCTACGCCCAATTTTAAGTAAAGTTGGAACAATATAGAATTATGCGTGTGTGTGTGTGTGTGTGTGTGTGTATGTGATAAAAAGAAGTTGTTAATATAGCTCAGAAATCATTGGACAAAATATAAAACACGTGCTCAGTCTGCTTATTACTAGTTTAATTGACATTTTTATTCGAATCATTATTATTCATATCTTTTATATGAAGAGATCTAGGGCCTCTTTTTCCAGAATTAAACTTCTTGTTTGGTTCATCTTTCTTTTTCTTTCCTTGATTAATGTTCAGATTTCCACCCAAGTGTCATCCAGATATTATTTTATTTTTGCTATTTGCCGAGTATTAAGAATCAAATGATACCTGGGAGACACTTAGATGGAAATCTGAACATATCCTTAGATAAAAAAAGATGAAAGATGAGAGAGAGAGAGAGAGAGAGAGAGAGAAAGAGAGAGAGAGAACAGTTCACAATCTGAATTGTCCTATATGTGTAGCATCCAAAATCGGATTCTCAGGAATTATACAGATGTACGTGCCTACCTGAAGTTTAGGCGTAGCATCGGGCAGCGTAGAAAGTCGAGCAAACGGGAGAAGGAGGAAAAGAGAGAAAGACAGAAAGAGAGAGAGAGAGAGAGAGAGAGAGAGAGAGAGAGAGAGAGAGAGAGAGAGGGAGGGCGAAAGAGCACAGAGAGAGAGTGAAAATTTCGAGTCGTACTACTTACCACCGGCTACCCCTGCAAAATCACGTAGTGCATCCCTTTCACGCGGACGTACCCATCCCACCGCGTGTGTCTCGATTTCCTTTTCGCCGCGACGAAGAGCTCTCGCCGAGGAAGGAAATCGGCTCCTCTAGCTTGCGGCACGCGGATGCAGCCTCGCACACTCCGTCCGGGTGTTAGCCGTGTGACAGAGAGAGCCCAGGCAATACGACTGAATCTCTTCTACGAATTCAGCATCCCGCACGGCTAACACGCTGGACCGCCACCACCTTGCTGGGGGTAGCGTGCGCGTCACGGACAAGGACGGAGCGCCGGTCACGCGCGCGCGCAAGATACGAATGTATAGGGTGGTGCAACCGGAAGATGGGTGATCCCGCGATGCGAAGACAGGTTGGAAATATGGAAAACTTCTTTCACTTCTCGTAATATCTGAAGAAGCGATTGACTTTTTTTTAGGCAAATATTGAAAATTGGAAATCCAAGAAATTTCATCGATCGACTTCTACGTATGTTGGATACACGAACCAAATTACTTGAATACACAAAACTTTTATTAGATTTGATGGAAAAATTAATTTAACATTGAATATCCAAGAAACGATAACACGAACATGATGGACGATAAAACTTTCGTCTATTTTAGCTAATTGAAGTGATTGAAAGTAATAATGATAATTCGCGAACACCGTGTACATGAATAAAGAGCGAGCGAGCAAAAGAGAGAAAGAACTGATCCAACTAGGAGCTATAATAGAGGGGACGGGACGAACGAGAGAGAAATATAAGCTCGTGGCAGAGTAGGAAAAAGATCTATGTAAGGATAGAGACGATATAAGGACGAGAGGCGATGCAGGAAAAATTGGTAAAAGTAGAGAGAAACAGTCACGAGGAACGGGTCAATGTTTCAATGTGATAAACGATACAGTGTCAATGCTACGAGGCCGCAAGTATCACAGAGCAACGATTGGATGGATTTTAGAGAAGCGTGAAAAAAAAAAAATTATATCAGCAGGCGAAGATAGGAAAAGATATATCCGAGCGCGAGGGATGAATCGAAGGATATCTGCTTAGAACGAATAGGATATGTTGAGCTTACAGCAGACACAGAGTCTTCAAGATATTCAATCGAGCGAGAATATTAATAGAAGACGCGGAGAATGTGGGTTAGAGTAAAAGGTAGTAGCTCTCAGAGAGGAGAATTGTAAGGATCGCAGATTAGGGGGGAGGAAGAGACGTGGTTGAATCGATAGGCTTAAATATAGAGAGCTGAATAAATTTAAATTGAAAGAAATTTATTTAAAAAACCCTATCGTACGTAAGATCCTTCCTATATATACATAGTTTTCAATGTTATTATTATTACGTCAGACATTATTACGTCACAAAAAGAAAGAGGGCTAAAGCAAACGTTAAAAGGTACAAAAGGAATGGCAAGTATGGCAAATGGAAGTAATCGAGAATTAAAATATAATCTCACATCAGAGACAACTCATGTGAGAGGAAAACAGGTAAAATACAAAAATACACAAAAAGAGAGAAAGAAAGAGGAGCGGCGCGAGATGAAAACAGTAAGAGAGAGAGAGAGAGTGAGAGAGAGTGGGTAAGAGACATGTTCATGTGCGGGGGACAGACCCCGTATTGATCTGTTCGCGCAAACTCCTGGTCCTTAGGCTCCCTCCGCGACCAACCCTCGCCACCGCTTGTCGCCACCCTCGTCCTGTTTCATCCTGATTTCCAAATGCATGGTTCAGAGTCCTCTGGAGGTTCAACTATGATCCCGTTGTCTTCACCGCTTATTTGAAATCCCAATTGACACACAACTTTCTCGCCGTCTCGCTTGATCCCGAAGGCACACATCAGGAAAGTCTTCTGAAAATCGTTATTTCTTTAGCATTTACTGCAATCACCATCTCCAGAGAAAATATCAAATATACTAATTCGACACTTATTTTATCTCACCTCCTTTTCCTTATGTAACTATTTACAGCTTCCAAATTGTTACGTACTGACCTTTCCAAGGTTACAATCTAGATTAATCTCTCTCGGCTTTTAGAACGAGAAACAAACGTAGGCAACAATAGAGGTTTTACGTCAGTAACGTGCAATTATGCAGACGTTGAAGGAAGTCATATTGGAAGTCACATTAAAATCAGACGCTTTATCTAACCAGCTGATTAAATCGTATCTGCTATGCGCTAATTCTCAATTGCCTACGGTAGAATTAATTCCTATTTCATGCGAAGCTTCGCGGTAATATCCGATCGTGCTTAAATGCGCTCTTGCAAAGCTAATTGATGTAATTACCAGGCCACCTTGAAGACGCACCATGACCCTGCTCCTCGGGTCATATAGCTTGACAAGGGGTTGTCTCTATAGAGGGTGCGACCGATGCGTTTGTCGCGACATTAACGTCGATATCAACACACTTCTACATGCTTTCATCAATAATGCAGCAGCTAGAACTTTCTTAATCTTAGCTGAAAATTGCTCGAATTGCAAAAACAGATAAATTAAAAATACCGATAAAAGACATAAATTATCTGAACTTGTGTAAACGTGCAAGACTTTTCGAATCTACTCGTACATTCGTTGATAGTTAAATTAATCTCTCTGATCTTTCAAGAAATGAAAATTTATAAATTAAGAATTTACGAAACGACGTAAAATTCTTTTTAACTTGTCCCATAAACATCTTTTACGGGGAACGGGAAGTAATTACGTAGATAATGATAGCGGTTTTACGTCAACGATCGAACGCGTTAACGATGTTGCGGACCAGCGTGATCGACGGATGGGGAACAATGTTGTTTTCGTGCTTTGAACAAGCTGTATCGTTTTCAACGGTAGGCGGTCGACGTTTAATTAAATGTCGAAGGGAGTCGAACGGCTGTCCTGACGGGACAGGTATTTGGTCAGACGAAGGAAAGGGAAAGATACGGAAAAGGTAAAAGAAGAAAACATAGACCGGAAGGGTTGGATAAGTGTCGCAATGGATCAGTGCAAACACAAATAATTACGAGAAAGAATGAAAAGTGTTGAGAGAGGTTTCGGACATAATAAACGAGATTTTTTGAATTTGCAATCTTTAGAAATTCTAATTAAAAAACTCAACTCTAATTTATAAAAAAGAATTGCATAAAGAGGTCAATAGCGCAATTATAGAAATGCTCTCTCCCGAATTAAAGAAAATATATAATTCCAGGACATTTATTACCAAGCCTTAGGATTCCTTATTTCTGAGGAAATTTCTGAAACGAGGAGACTTTGGAAGAACGCAACGAAATTCGTTCTCATAGCTTATCGCTGTGTAGGCCACGAGTCGGAAGCAACTTGAGAAATCTCAGACGCGGGTCAACGCATATACGAAGCGCTGTAACGCCGGGTGAGATAGTGCGACCGTTGGTCCTTTATTTGATCAGGAAATTTAATTCCTCTATCTGGGAACGGACCCCGTGTGATCTCAGAAATAGGAAGGATGAACTCGGGTGTAACCGAAATGATCAGTAATTATTATTTGGTGACTTACATTGTTTATTTTCCATTAGTTATTCTGACTATATTAAAGTCTAAATGAAAGATACGAGAACTAATATAATTGAAAAATTAAGAGCATATTTTAAATTACAATTATATGTTTTTATGTACGCATGTGTATGTGTGTGTGTGTGTGTGTGTGTGTGTGTGTATTAAGAAGGTAGGTGAGTTTAAGTGATTCAGCAAGATTTTCCAATGAACGGAAATCTCTTCGAAAGATCTATTTTCCTCTGGAGAAACCGAAGATTAGGATAGGGTAGGAAATTCGGAATATGAAGAGGGTTCGGTGGTAGTTTAAAAGGAGTCTGTTAGTTGGGCTGAAGATTTCTCGAGATTCCAAGATTTTTATTCAAAGTTTATCAGAGGGATCATATTGTCGAAGGGTCTATTACTGTAGCGAATCCGGTTAAAAATTCTACGCTATTGCGCACGGACCTTCTCCATAATAAATACGCAAGTTTTTATTTTTGTTATGATCGGCTTTTCAATATGATTTTAGTGCTTCGATCCTAGTCCGCTTCTTACGTCCCGCGCGGTGTTTTTATTGAGTCGGATCATCTATTTCCCAAAAATTATCTCTTTAATTAATGTTACGCTTACTTCCGAACTTGGGAAACCGTGGATGTGAGAATTAAAAATCACTTGAAGCGATTTACCGCTTAAGTAACTCATAGGGTAGATGCGAAATACTTGAAACGATTTATCGTTTAAGTAACTTAAAGGCAGGATAGTTGCGAATTATTTGAAGCGATTTACAGCTTAAGTAACTCAAAAGCAAGATAGTTGCGAATTATTTGAAGTGATTTACCACTTAAGTAACTCGAAGATAGAATAGTTGCGAATTATTTGAAGTGATTTACTGCTTAAGTAACTCGAAGGTAGGATAATTGCAAATTACTTGAAGCAATTTATCGCCTAAGGAGTATGGCCTGCACCTTAGAGCAGGCATAAAAACAGTAATAAGTTAATAAATTTTTGTAGTTTAAAGAATAATTTAACATAAAATCAAATTAAACTTAAGCATCAGTGATGAAAACAATGGAAACTTAGGTATTAATTATTTAACAATATTTATAAAGTATAAAGACTTTTATTTGTAAAATATCATAAGAAATTAGATTATTAGGCTACATATTTTTTTAATATTATACTAATTTGTAGTAAATCTAAAGTTACAACTGTTACAATTAATACATGAACAACTTAGTACTCTATTATTATAATCTAATACCTATGTATATTCGTATACTTATGATATATATATGATATACATATATGATATACATATATGTATACATATATATATACACACATCACATACAATTATTTATATCCAACATAAATAACGCTTTCATATATACTATATATGTATAATGAAAACATTATGAAGAAATTACAATAATAAGATCGAACTTAGAATTAGATTATAATATAAAATGTATTAATTTTTTTATTTCATTAAACGTATATACTAAAAAGAAATATATGAAATTTAAATTGTTATACATATATATATATATATATACAATGAAATAGTACATATTTCATTTAAAATAAAAACAGCATTACGAAATAATCCATAGCGTACTTAAAGAGGCGGGAAAGAGCATTTATTAAGGAAGAGCCTCCATTAAATTTTGATAAGAAGTAAAGATTATGAGAATCATTTTTACGATAAAATTCAACACGCATTGTCCAACTCACGTATTATTTATAAGGAGGTTCACAGAAAATCCTCTCAAAATAAGTATTTCTATAATAATTTTGTGTGAATAAATTGTCGCTTAATTCTCTCTTGATTAAAATCTTAAATGCTTATACAAAAGTAATGTATATAACATAGATATAAACAGACTTAAAAATCTATAGATGTAAATGGATCTAATCTAAAAAGCATTGAAGTTTTTAATTGTAATTTAATGCGTCATGACATTATCAGGACTTTTTCTAGATATTTGAAATAAATAAAGATATTAAAAAAATATATATACGTATATAGTATTCAAAGCAAGAAAAAAAACGCATTCTTGTCTTCAGTCTTTCAAAAGATATCTTATTTTTTTAATTTTTTTACGAAATGTTTTCTTTATTTTATTGCCTTATATACTAGAATATTTATTGTTATACTTTGTTATTTAGTGGTTTAAGGGGATGCTGGAGGTTCTGTAATTTTTCATAACTCATTTACTCTTAATTCTATTTACAGATTGAAAAGTCCTCTATAATTAAAGTATCGACAACAATGTAGGTTGACAGTTACAATTTAATATAAAAAACGAAAGAAAATTGAAGATTTACAGTTTTGTCATCGGCTTTTGCAGTCGACTCGTCACAATATGTGCTGCGTATAAGAGTTTTAGGCCTTGCGCGTTTAAAATAAGTATAGCTATCAATCTACAAAAAACTTCAAAGAACAATACTATGCTTATAGAAACTAGGTAAGGACTTTAGATTAAGAAAAAAGAGTCATGGAAAATTTCGTTTGTATACTACAAGTAAAACCATAAAATCGAGCAGGTGTCTAACAGTAGGTGCTCGATCTTGCAAAAAATGGCATTGCAATATGTTAGATAAGAGCAGATGAATGCGCTGAAGTGAGACACAACGATATACAATGTAATATAAGAAATGACTGAAAGATGTCATTATATATCATATTATCGAACTGGGAATTAAAAGCCTGTACTATTGATCTCGATCAAGTTGGGTCAGTCCAGCATCCCCTTAATGCCCATTTCCACCAATGCAGATTAACTTTAATCTCGGTTTAAATTGCTTTTTGTTTTTTTATAGTTCTAAAAATTTTATAGTTCTAAAAAGATAAACAATAAGGTAAACCGAGATTAAAGTTAATCTTTATTGGTGGAAACAGGCATAAGTAATTTAAAGGCTATGGGATATTTTTGCATATCCTTTCAATTATTTTCTGTTCTTTCAGAAAATTTCTTGCAATTACTCTATTAAGTTACTTGTTTCGATTTTGGTGAAAAATAAACAGATCTGATCAGCGTCGTCGTCACTGACGATACCTGTTTCTTGTTATCTAAAGTCTTGAAAAGGGGATTGACGGAGGCATGTTCCGTGGCAATTTTTCGCGCTGTTGTAGTCAATATATTCATTAAATCCATTGATGTTCCATGTTCATCCAAGACGTCGCATAAACTTTGTATATACCATGTTCCTTCATCGGGATTCCTCCAAGTATAATAATCTTAAAATAACAGAGAATTACATTGAACGTATTTATGTATATTAATTCATCAATTTATCAATAATATTCTCTCTTTTGTAATGTTATTTTACAGTGATTCTTTTTAGTTATATATACTAAAAGGTTTATTCTCCAGAAACTGATCAAATATCGTAAATCCAAACTTATCTAATAGATTGAATTATCACAAAAAAATAATAAATTTTGTCTTAAATAAATGTCATAAATAATATATTACAAATCAGTTTTTTAAATACAGCGGAACTTTCACTACGATCATGTAAAATGATAGGTTTAAAAAAGTGGCTTGCATCATTATTTTTATCTTTTTACATGTATATACAAATGATTAAAATAATTCATGTCACAGTTAGTTATTAAGAGTGTGCAAAGATTTTTGTACGTATTTGAATTTATCGTACATATTATACGTACTTTTGCATATCGCAATATTAAAAAGAAATAAATCTCATTTTCGCAATATTTTGTTTAAAAAAGAAGATTAATTGTATTAACCATTAGCTCTTTTCAGTACAATATTCTAATATGCCCTTATCAAATAAGCACTGTAACAATTCTGTATATAAGAATATTAAAATAGTTAAACGATATTTACTTTCCGCTGAACTATGAGCTAATAGAAAATCCGCTTGAATTGGAATAGAATAAGAAGAACCGGAATCAGTCTCCGTTCCTTTTAAAAAGTGAGATGCTATCAGTTCAACGCCGTCATCGGTTTCATCGCCTCTACAAGCCTAAACAAAAAATTATAGACGAGCTAGACAAACTGAATAAAATAAAGATAAAGCTGCAAAACGAGATACGTCGATAAGATAAAAATAGAACAATATTAAAAATATTAGTTTTAATTCACCTGGATAATGAACAGCTTAGGTTTCCCCGCAAGCGTCAAACATTTGTCGGCAGTAAAAATCTTCCAAAGGTCTTTGGAATCGTACATGCTGTCGCTCGCCCATAACATGTTTTTCGAATAACCGTGGGTTAATGCAATGACACAGAGACAGTCATTATCTGTATGGTCGAGCTGACTCACTGTTGCATGTAAGTACAATCGTGCGAATGTTGAATTAAATAAACACACATATGTATAGAAAGAATAATTTTACTAAAATAAAGCATCTAAAAATTTAGGTGCTATTATAAATACGAATGCGACAATAATTTTATTAAATTATCAAAATAATTTATATGTAAAACATTTTTCAGTGTTGACAATGCTGTAAAAGTCCTACGTAAAAAAGTGAGTTTGTGAGTGCAGAAAGAAAAGAGCAGGAGCCATCAAGTTTTTCAGTAGGTATCAACAGAAACTGTTTAATTTATATATAGTTCTATTTAAAAAACTAAACATTATTTTTGAGAATTTAAATATGAAATTTAATAATATCTTTAAAACATTTATATCTAATGTTTATATCTTATTTATATAAAATGTTTATCTATTAAATAAAAAACTTATATTTCAAATTTAAATTTACATGCTTTTTGCACTCAAAATTAGACTTACATTCTTTCTGCATTTGAAAAAATAAAAAAAAAGTTTGTAGTAGCTAGCCACAAATACTTCATATATCTGAAATAATGTCTTTTTTTATATTGAACAACAATCATTTTTCTTTATATTAATATGTATAAGATAATTTACACAAAACTTTTCGAAAACGTTAGAGTTAAAATAGTGACTATTAAAATATCTCTTCTGACTGCTTTTCAAGTTCATTCGCTGGCGATTCGAAAAATCTCATTAAAAAACTTCTACATTCTAAGAGGGGATAAAGCATTCCATTTTTTCAAATCTTCAATCTTGTGTGTAAGTTCTGAACTTATATTATATCCTTTCTGCACTTATTACTCATTTTTAATATCTATCTTAAGTTGTTAAAATTAGAAGTCTAGAATAAGTTCCTTATATTTGCACTAAGAGTGTATCAATCCATTTCAAGATCAATGAGCACAAAAACTTATTTTTTTTTTTAATTTGGACTTGTCCCTTTTCTACGCTTGCTAAGAGTTAATTATTTTGACGATAAAACCAAAATTATTTTCAAATTTGTATTTATATTTAACTAAATATTTAAATACTTTAGTAAAATTCATGTTACGCGGCGCTAGAATTTTGCACTAAGTAATACATAGTCAATACTTAAAAGAAGACCAATGTAAAATAAATTAATGTAAAATGTGATGAATACTTTTACCTTTCTTCAGCACGTCTTGTATTTCGTCAAACCGATAGTTATTGTAAACTTCAATGTCGAATCCGAGATTTCCAAAAGATTTTTCCAATCTTTTTACATCATTTTTAGAACCCTCTCGTTTCATTTCTGTAGACACAATGAAATCTTCTTGATTGAAGATTATGCACTTTCCGCGATTTTTATGATTCATGTTATAACAGTTTGCATCCATTTCAACTGGCATTTTCGCAGTAAGTTTTGAAGTGTTCGGTTTTTTTTCGGTTCTAAAAAAAAAATACTTAAAAAGAAGATAGAATTAAATGCTAAAAATATTCAAAGTCAAATATAAAATTTAATCTTTAGTGAAAAAATCTGTTTTAATATTAATGAATAAAATGTAATTGGAAATATTTGTGGTGATTAGAAAATGACTATAATTAACAGTAACAGTGAAATTAAATGTAGAATTGTGAGTATTTAACATTTTTTAGTAATAACTTTAAAGAAATATTTATATATATTTAGTACAATACAACTCGTTTAATTGAAAGTTAATTTTTTATTTAACTCTCTGAATTATATATGTATAATATTATTTTTAAGATAATATTTTTATTTAATTTACGCTTTGTTTAATTACTTTTCGACTTAATATTATCACAAAAATCTATCGAATTAGTTTTTCAGAATGTTTCTGATATCTCTGTATATTATCTTTGTTAATATTATACCTTTCATCTTCTTTCATTTTCTCATATAATGAGAGTGCAGCATCGGTTGTGTGTGATTTCTCATTGGATTGTTCAGCTTCTCGTTCATTGTTCGTTTTTTTGATTATTGGATATTCTCGGGATGGTCCCGGGATACCCAAATTGTCCATATGATGAGACTCAGATACTGCCTAAGAAAACGAATGATTTACATTGTAAAAGGATTTATATCCTGCCATTCATATAATTTTATCATATTAATAATAAAGTAAATAATTTATAATATCTATATCGTTGTTAAAGAAAATTAATTCCGTTCAATCAATTTCGTTCAAAATGTAATAAAAATCACTTAAATGTGATACATTCGGAAAATGTTTTTTTTTTATATAACAATATAATTTTTCTTTCTACATATTTTTTATAATAATAATATTGTACAATAGTTTTGTATTATGTATTATTTTGCTTATTGCTTGTACAAAGTAAGACACTTTTTATTTGGAAAAGTAGTTATCATGTAACAAAAATACTATTCAAGTAATTATTTAAATAAAAATTATTTAAATTTAATCAAATGCTATTATATATTCTGTGTACTTAGCCCAGATAAAACACTAATTTAAGACTCTTACGTATAATTTGAATTCGATCAGTACGAGGCTTCGTAACCACAGGTCTACATACATAGTAATCCGTAGTACTCGCAGATAGAGATTTGGTCCGACGACGTTTTGCTCGCTCAGTCATAACCGCTAATAAGTAATGTTTGAAACCAGAAGAATCAACCACCGATTTGGATCTCTCTTTAGGAATTGAGTCAAACGATGTATTTTCTATCTTGTTATCCATTTCCATCTGAAAAATGATCTGGTAATTAATTTAATTTAAAATTAATTTTAATGTTTATGTATTAAAGGATTTCTTTACCATACAGTAGACGTGCTAAATAAACACTAGCAAATGATTTTTCAAAATAAAATCAAACACAATAAGAAAAAAGAAGAAAAATAAAAAGAAAAAAAATATAAGATTACATACACAAGTAATATCAAATACATACACAAAAATATTATCAAGAATGTACAATTTTAACAAAATATTTGTAAAATAATGAAGAAAACTCTGCTGAGAATTTTTACCTTATTGTTTGATTGCTTACATAAGTTTATAACTGTAATGCTAATTCTCTACAATGTGCTCTTTGTTTCTTAATGTTTCTTGCTATTTGTCTCTTGCCTCTTTTGGTCCAAAAGGCAAGAATGGTCAAGAAACAACCAGTAAGAAACAGAAAACAAACAGCACAATTGTAGAATTACCATAAGTTGTAATACTAAAGGCTCGGGATACTAACTTGACTATTAATGCCGGATCACGAAGGACCAGCTACTACTATAAACTAACGAAAAGTATTAGTGAAAAGAGAAGAAAGAGAAGGGACCATGCGCTCGAACTTATATATAGGTGTTCAAAAAATAACCGAATTCCTGGCTTTTTTTTACAGACATTAAATTAGTTAACAATTCTTAGAAGGGTAAGAAAAGGCACGTTGAAAGTAAACGAACTTTCTAGTATAATAGGACGTAAAGTAAGTCCGTAAGTGTATATATACAAAATAGTTGAAATTCATTTTCTACGTTCTCTCTTATATCAACTTTCTTATTGCTTACAGACATAATCTGTATTTTATTAAGGGTGCGTTCCACTTAACGTTCGCAACGATCACGCGTACCATCTCATCCTTATTTAATATTCGATTATAAGAAGGACAAAATGATCCTCGCGAGCGTTGCGAACGTTAAATAGAACCCACCCTAAGAGGCTGCGTTCCGTTTCTGGCATATGCGCCGCATTTTATATAGTGAGCGTCACGTATACTATAAGGGAATGAGCGCATTATGCGTGAAACGGAACGCAGCCTAAGGGTACAGTCACATGTATATATTATGAGATAGGCGCTTAACATGAGATAGCGGCGTTTCTGCTAAACTAATAAATGCTATCTGTTGATTCTATCATGAAATTATTGCTCTTGGATTGAAAACTATTTAGTGGAAAATTCATTGTTAGATCATACCTACAGTAATTGTAAAATAAAATTTTAGAGTTTGAATGTTTTCGAGTTTCATTGAGATAAGCCTTTAATCTCTGTTTATTATTTAATAAGTAATTATTTGGCAATAAATTCTTCATGTAGTAATAGAGTAAGATCGTACTGATAGAAAAATACGAAATATGTTGAATTGTTTAATTAAAGAAGTTAGATTTGATGATCGTAAAGCTGTAAGACGTGATACTCGTAATATGAGATACCGAGGATATTTCTAATATGAAATAATCTATACTTCTGTGCCCAAGTGAAAATCGATGTTAAGGTATAAATGTTATGGTACAATAATAAAAAGAATAACCGGAATGAACATTGAGGGTCTGTTTCTGCAATACTTCATTCCAATTACTACTGAAGGCAAATCCTAAATACAATGCATCACATGCTCAATTTAAGCGCATAGGCTGTACTCGTTGATATGTTAGAAACATCAAATAAAGTTTTTTTAATTCTAATACTGATGTACTTTGTGCTTTATTATCGATTTCTCGGGGTATCTCATACTAGGAGCACAATTTTTCGACTTTGCGATTTGTTCACTTTTTACATTTCTTTAATTAAAAAATAAAATAAAATTTGAATTAAATTTTACATAACACTATCTTAAAGCTTATTAAATTCTCTTCAAAATGACCTATTATTTTTTTTAATTCTACCAATAAACAATTAGTAATTACACAAAATGAACTCGGTATCTCATAATAGGGGCCTCTCCTCTAACGTTCAGAGATACATGAGGTTTGTTTGCGTCGCATGCTTCAATATATTGCTACTCGCTCCTACTCACTTCAATGAATGCATTGAAATGAGTAAATAAAGCTATGGTAAGACTGCACGTAAGAGCAGGTAGAAACATGTGGAGCATGGGATGTGTACGAGCCTATAAAGATACACGCAGAGAAGACAATAGAAGACAAAAGATTATTGTAATTTGTAGATAGTGGTTTATGCCGTATCATGGAATATATATATACATATATATATATATATATATATCGACTCGCGATTATTTCTTTATATTGTGTAAAGAAATATTAAAAAATATTTTGTACGTAAAAGAGAAAGAATAATTCAGCTAATAAATTGAGAGATCTAAATACGAAAATGAAATCATGATACCACTGTTGGTTAAATTTTCTATAGTGTTTTTTTTTCCTAAAACACACTATATACAATACCTTATTCTCCTGATCCTCCTCCTTTTTCTCTTTATTTCGTGATGAGTTGATCTCATTAAAATAATTAAGCACTTTATTATAAGCCATACAGTGATTTCCATACCCTTTTTTCAAATAATTATAGCATTCTTCTGCACTTTTTCCTATATTACTTAAAAACTTTAAGTTTATACGTTGCTCTAATTTTCTTTCCATGATTTCGATGTTGATTTTAAACACTTTAACAATCAAACGGTTATAACTTAAAAATGTAACTTAAAAATGAGATTTGAATCGTGTTATAATGATTGTTGTATAATGAATTAAACTATGTATCACAGAATATATCGATAAAATTTAAGCAATGGAACAATTCTTCTCAGATCGGTTTTAACAAGAAAATATGCAACGTAGTTCCTTGACGACACAATGAGGACTGAAGTAAGGATATATGAAAAAAAGGAAAAATTGTCTTTCTGTGGACCCTTTTGTCATAGAAATCGTACGGTTAAAAGATCAGCGCCTATAGCTGTTTGGCAGTGACAGGTATACCTACTACTTCCATAAGGTATACTATAAGGTATTCCATAAGGTATTCCAGAAACAAGTTTCCAGAAACATTTCGATTCTAGAACGAATTTGCATTGGCTCTAAATTGGTAACCCAGTAAAAGATAAAAATAAAACGACATCGATTCGACGTCATCTTTCACTGAGAACTGTCTAATTAGCATTTAAATTTTATAAAGTAATAGATAAAGTCCATATTGTAATTGTACATATATTGTTCGTTTAATCTCTCGTTGTCTTTCTATTGCTTGGTGTTTCTGCATGTGCATGTATAACATTTTAAAGAATTCATAATTATTTTTGCGAAAAAGATAATCTTTCTAATATGTAAAAAATTATTTAAATAAAAAACAAAAATAGAATCCGTATTTACTTTTAGAATCGCATTAGATATTTCGAGAGTCGTTATTGTTTTATATAGAACTGTCTAATTTTACATAAATAAATTCTTTGTATCATTTTTCTTATAAAAATATTTAGTTGAATCTAAAATTGATACCGCAATTTTAGAGATCATTAAATATATTTATCATATGCTTGTTTTATTAGAAGAAAATTTTATATTAACAGCTCTATTAATATTAATATTGATTAAATCAGATACACACATACACGTAAAACACATACATTCACAAAATATCTCTTATCTATCTATCATTAGAGCAATCTAAAAAGAAAGCAGTGATCGATGATGAATCAGGATAACAGAACTTATATCGATGCAACAAAGGCCACAAGTATCGCAGCATGTTTAAGCTACTAAGTTAGTCATCCTTTTTTAACAGATTAAAGAAAAAAAATTAGTCAAGTGATAGTGAAACAATCGTTATCAATGATCGATTCAGATTGTCATTGAAACAAAGTTTTGATACTTATATTCTATGTATTTAAATTTATACGGAGTGATTCATTTCTTTTGTCATCTCCGAGCCTCCGCAGCACGCATCACCATCGCCAGCCGAGAGTCGCGGCATTCCATGACTCTCAACTTTCGCCCTTCTTTTGTTTCCGATTTTAAGTTTTTTAAAGATAACATTTGTTTCTCCTCTTGCATTGACTTTAAGTGTTTCAGCAGCCGGTAGATGGCCGATTTTCTCGAAATTGAAGTCACTTTCAGATTCCTATAGATGCAAAACTGACCGACTCGTGGTTTTGAAACGAATGATATATTATTATAATAACAAAAGAAGGGCGAAAGTTGAGAGTCATGGTATGCCGCGACTCTCGGCTGGCGATGGTGATGCGTGCTGCGGAGGCTCGGAGTACGAGTTCAGACACAAAATGCCTTATAACTCGAGAAGGAGTAATTTCTCCAACTTGGAAGTAAGAAACTTTTTTGTTGGAAAAATTGTCTTCTTTTTTTTCATATTTTTTAAATTAAAATCTAAGATGTCTTTTTTTGAGAAAAATCGAATTTTAATGTTAATTTTGCAAAATATCGAAAAATTAATGTTTTTCTTTAAACATTCATAATATATTATTAAAGTACGTAAAAAATGCTTCAAGAATCACTGGTCGTTTTTTAAAATCGGTGCTGTTCACTAGAAATTATAGAAGTGAGAAGTTTGACATAACGTTCTCAACGCCGAAACTTTGAGCCTCTGTAAGTAGACAACGCGTTGCACAAATACCGTAAAAATTGCTGTGAGTTATCATGGTTGATAGAACAATAGATTGTGCAAATTTCAGCCCGATCGGAAAAAGAAATTTTTTTGGGTGGATCACTTCGCGTGGAATGCCCCATATATGAAACTCAGCATACCGTAAAGGCTATAATAGATATCATAAAATTTTCTTCAACTATTGATTTTAAATCAAGATTGATATTGAAAAAAAATATTACAAAATATTATAAAATATTTACTAATGGAAATATTTATTTTGATGAAAGACTTTGAATTTTAATATAATTGTATATTAAAAATTTCATGCAATAATAGTAGAAATTTTTAATATTATTAGTTGCCTATATATACTAATATACTATTGATCTCTATTATTTTAAACTTTCTGTCTGGTTATTAAATGCTGCATATTAATATAAAATTATTTCGATCAAAATTAAAAAACGAAATCAAAGTAAATATTTCGATTTTGTATACGTTTGTACTTAATTAGTATAGAGTATATAAAAATAATTTTATCAATTTTTTTTTTTTTTCAAAACTCTGCTTTCTTCACGCGCAGTTTTTAGCACGTGGATATAGTAGTAATAATAAAATAAATAGTAGACTTTTTCTTCTTTTACAATCAGTACCGGTTGAATAAACGAGAAAGATACAGTAAAGTAATTTATACATATATATGTTAAAGAAACTTGAAATAGCATTCGACAAAAATTACAATATTCTATTTTTCTTTAGTTCCTTCGAGTTCGTATAACTTTTACCTGTTTCAGCTTGGTTTCAATAGATTCATCCGTTATTAATGGCTCCATGGTGAAAAAATTTTCAAGGCAACTCTAGATTACTGAACTGCAGGTGCACTACTAAGTTCCTGTATGTATCGTCTCAAAAGTTTCGCTAAGGAATACGTTCAATCTACGAAAAATGACTATGAAAATGGTCAATCTCCGACTGATAGACCTCAGATACCATTCATATATAATTATCGAACTCCTACCAGTCGGCCGACTTATCGGGCTTTATCACGGTTGATTGTTATCGCGTTTGCTACCCGTTGTGAGCGGTTAATAGAAACTGATAGAAACGTGATGTTTATTCGTAAAACCGCAGGAACCTTGTCACGTCGCAGGATGTTCGTGGTTAATTGCGGAGCGCAATAATCGGGAACCTTGGAAAGGTCGCTGTCGTAAACAGTACACAGTTGGACACAATTTGTATTAAATTTATCACATTGTCCTAAATGGTCTGCTTAAATTTTTGTATTAATTTAAAGCAAAATGAATATGTTAGAAAGTAATATAAATATTACTTAAAAAAATTAACATAAATAGATGTAACACTGACACAATTTCTAAGCAAATTATGGAAATGTATACTTTTTTAGTAAAATTAAATAACATTTATAATATGATTTAGTTAATGCGTATTTTATTTGTTTATTTATATTGAATACGATAATATCGAATATTTAACACAAAATTTCTAAATAACATAACATTTAACATAATAATCATATCATTATATTAAATATTATTTAATTGATATAATCACATGTGTTAAATTAACACTCGAATATATTAAAAAATTCAACACAAAATTTTTACAAAAACTTAAATAGATCGTTTCTAGCACAACATAAAATATTTTTTATTATGTAAGATTATTAGATATGTACAATTTGTCATCATTTAATTTTAGCCGTGTGTCCCGTAAAACGCATAATACACTTGATGTCATCATTTTATCCTTGTCGTTTACCGAATATTCAACAAGAATAAAATAATGCATCATACTCTTTGTGGAAGTCTTTAATGACACTTTATCTTTTTGGTCAACATTTATTATTTAATGTAGGTATATAGTTTATTTTATACTTACAAAAATTTGTACAGCTTTATCATACTTCTTTATTTTTGGAAATCTTCGTAAAAAAAATTTTAAGAAATTAGAATATTTTGATTAGTTTTTAAATTTCCTTATTTTTATAATTTGATTAAATCGCTTTTATGATGAAATTTAGCTGATTTTCTGTTGTATATATATATAAAGTATTTTCTCTAATTAATTCAATTTTTCTTTTCAATAGAAATAAATTTATAATACTTGTATTATTTAAATATTAAAAGTCACTTCTAAGTAATAAATCGTTGATTTTGCCAAGTGCGTTTCAGAAATTCCCGCGACTGAGTGTATCTAAGCCGATTGGCTGTCGATCATGCCGAACATAAGCCGTAACCTATCACGTGTTTATGGCGTTTACGCGGAACTACCACGCTATCTATTTCAGCATTAAACGACGAAACGAAGATGCAGTTGTCTCTTTTTTTGGAGTTGTTTCCAACCGTACAATGATCGATTGTAAATTACGCTTGGATTGCGCCTTTGACCTGTCCTGTTATTATGTATATTTTGTCGATTAATCTTCCCAGTTGAAAGATTTTAAACAGTTTTGAGTGCTTTCCTCCCATTAGAATATTCCAACCATTCCAACACAAAGTTTCGTCGTAGTATATAATGTATTCTAGTTAAATCCTTTTTCACGTCTTCTGTGACCTGAGTTTTCCTTTACAAAAGTGTGACAAGAGGTTCTTTTATACAGAACCATTTTTATCGTGACAAAGCTAAAGCTTTTCAAAATCGGATTTCGCTTAAACTGCGATCTCATTGTATTATTTACTAAGCCAGGTATTTGACATATCCGTACAGTGTGCATCGAACCATTCTATTGTATTAGCTGCCATGTATATACAGGTATATATGTATTGTTATATACTAAATGATGATTAATATTTCGCAATATGGTGAAACGCATTTCAAAGCATCCTTTAAATCATAATCTTCTTATTTTGTGTCGGAAATATTACATCTAGATAATATTATAACTATTAATAATATTATAATTAAATATTATATTATATCTAGTTTGTTTTAAGTGCAAAACAAATCTTCAATATCATGTCAGTGTTGCATCTGCCTATTCTTTCTTTGTTGAGTTTTGTATAGATTGTATTTCAAAATTCATCAATGCTAACTATTATAGTGCATATAATATAAACTATAGATTTTTAGGGCTGACAGTGAATTTTGGAATTGTAGTCTGACAATAAAGTTCCTGGAGCAATAAGAAAACATAGACATCTTATTGTTGGGTACTAAAATATTGTATTTTATCTTTCAAAGTAATCTCTTGTAACATCAATACATCTTTGATACAATGTCTTAAAACTTTTTTAATTTGTTCCTAGAATACGGTTCAAAGCTCTCATTACATTTTTTTAAAATGACTTTGACAGCTTGAAAATGTTTTACCTTTTGTCATGTTTTTCAACTTTGAAAACAGCATGAAATCAGAAAAGATCAGATCTGACAAATAAAGTGAATGGCAATTCTGAATAACTTTTTCTTAAAAAAGTTACATGATAACATTCCTGAGTATAAGAAAATTATAATGAAGTAGTTTGTAGCTAAAGGGATTATTTACATGAGCCACCTAATTAATTGGATTTGACTTTTCTCGAATTTTATACTGTTTTCTAAACTTAAAAATATGATAAAAGATAAATATTTTCAAGATATCAAGGACATTTAGAGAGATGTGATAAGTATTCTGAATAACACTCTAATCTTGGACTTTAAAAGAGGTTTTCAGACTTATGAGATATGTAAAGTGTATTAATGTCAATACGACATTATTTTGAAAGATGAAAACATTATCATCAATATAACATTTTGTTATCTGAGAGAAGAACTTCATTGCAGACTATTTTGTGTATATATGTATATATATATATTTATTTATTTATTTGTTTATTTATTTTTCAGTGACACTTATACTAGAGAAGGTCTTGATTTTAACAAGGCAACTGTGATTACAGCAAAATGTCTGTTAAAAGCCAACAGGTTGCAGTAAATCCTTGTCTCGATACTAATGCCACGCTTGGAATAGATGAAGCATGTTTTAGCATTCTAAACGAATATAATAGATCTGTTACATTGTATTCTCATTTGTCAGATTGCTATTTGGTATGTATATGATAAAACTATTGAGCTTGAAAGAAATATTAATTCTTTTATTTAAACTGTTAAAAATGTTGTCCTTTACTTTTATAGTGTGAAGATGTACCACAGGCTATTTTACCAGCGGGAGAAAATACCACGTTAGTCATACCTACAAAATTTCCTTTGCACATATTTTACAAAGATACGGTTGAATATTGTCAGTAAGTAACAGAATATACAATTTCTATGGATCGTCTTATTTATCATTTCTTTTACTATATATGGAAGTATAGAATTGTTATACTGTAACTTACCTGTTTACAGCACAACATACAATTTTAAAGAACATGGAAGTTATGGATGGAATATTTCTGAGGAACATCTTTGCTCGGAGATTTATACTATTTGTGAACCGATAAACAGTTATCTTCGTAAGCCAAAATAATTTACATCAGTTTTTTAAATAGCAAATTTGAGCGGACACACTAAAAATAATACTGGAGCATATTAAAACCGTTGTATATTAATCTGAATCTAAAAGTAAATTTTAATAAATATTTCGAATTATAAAACATATTTTACCAAACAGCTTAAGTATAATAAGAATTACGCAATTTTTTAATTTATATTAAACATACATCTTTATATCACATTGTATTTCTTTATCACATTTTTACCTTTAATTAATGTATGATGGCTTTAATGTTCACTAATGCACATAAATGTAATCCAATCGAATTCGCTATTAGCCTTAATCTTTCATGGAGTTGATGTCAATGATTATTTTGCTTGCAGCAATATTTGCAGCTTTTATGGTATTTGTTCTGTTGACAATTTTGTTTGCTACTGTTAAAGTTATTGTACGTGTGGTAAAGGGAAAATTATCTCCAAATGTAAACGATGTAAGTATCTCTGCATAAATGTATATTATCGTGTGATTATATGTGCTGTGCTTGATATTATTATTATATATCAAGATTTACATTTATATTATACAAGATATACATACAAGATTTATATTATACAAGATATACATATTTTCAGGATTTGGACGAACTTCAAGAAGCAGAGACATCAAATGTAATGGTTAGGACAAACAAATCTAGTACTAGGATCGGTTCAGTCGATACGTTCCGAGGGTATCTTTTGCTTTTTCATATAAAATGAGTTAATACATTTAACGTTATATATTATAATGAAAATCATTTCAGGATTGCTATATTATTAATGATATTTGTCAATAATGGTGGTGGCCAATATATGTTTTTCAATCATAGCGCATGGAATGGGCTGACAGTGGCTGACTTAGTATTACCTTGGTAAATTATCTGTGTTCCCTCGCGTTTTGTATACATTTTGTTCTACCACTGTTATATATTCTTACATTGCAATTTCAGGTTTGCGTGGATCATGGGATTGTCGATCACTATATCAAAGCGATCAGAGCTTCGTGTGTCCAATTCACGCGGGAAGATTATTTTGCGTTGCCTACAGCGCACAATTATCCTCATGCTTTTCGGATTGATGTTGAATTCGATTCACGCAAAGTCCTTAGACGATCTTCGGTTTCCTGGTGTTCTTCAGTTGCTGGCTGTTTCGTACTTCGTATGCGCCACTATTGAGACTATATTTATGAAGACACATTCTCAGGTTTGAATCATATTTTTTTTATAATAACATTACGTTTGTATGTCTACAGTGAACCAATAATAGTGATAATAATCTCTTAGGACGACGTGTTACAGTTCGGTCGATTTACAGTCCTGCGAGATATCTTGAACAATTGGGTGCAGTGGTTGATTATTTTAGTGATTGTGATGACGCATATCCTGATCACGTTTCTCCTGCCCGTCCCGAATTGTCCAACAGGATACTTGGGACCCGGTGGTTATCATCATTTCGGACAATTCTCTAACTGTACTGGAGGCGCAGCCGGTTACATAGACAGACTCGTGTTTGGCAGTCATATGTACTCCAGAACGCACAATCCTGTATATGGAACTATTTTGCCTCATGATCCTGAAGGTATGCATAGTACATTTTATTTTTTCTAATAAAAGTTCGATAAATTTTGTATAATAACATTTATAATTAACGTATCATTTGAAGGTATAATGAACACTATATCTATAATACTTGTTGTGTACTTGGGTGTCCATGCTGGAAAGATTTTATTGCTCTACTACCAATGCAATGCTAAAGTAATACGCTGGTTGCTGTGGTCATTTGTCACCGTAAGAGAGAGTTCCAATTTTTTTATTCAAATTTATAACAGAAAAAAAAAATGTTTAATAATCGGTATTAATATTCAGGGTCTTATTGCTGGAATATTATGTAACTTTGACAAAGAATCTGGAGTGATACCAGTCAGCAAGAAAATGATGTCGCTTTCATTTGTTTTGACAATATCCTGTTTTGCATTTTTATTATACACAATCTTATATATCTTTGTTGATTATAAACAATATTGGAGCGGTGCACCATTCAACTATGCAGGTATGTGTTATCTGTTATAATAACAATATATATATATATATATATAT
>NW_017275954.1:468574-631806 GCF_001594065.2 Cyphomyrmex costatus
TATATATATATATAGATTTCTTTTGTTGAATTCTTTTATCTTCTTTTTACCATGCAGTCTCAAAATATGTATTTCATTTTTTATGCATTCAATACAATTAGAATGAACTCTACATATTTTTTATTTTATATTTATTTTAGGTTTAAATCCAATTATTCTCTATATCGGGCATACTGTCACCATGGGCTTATTTCCATGGGCTTGGACACTGTCACATGCTACGCATTGGTCAGTTCTCGCTATGAATTTGTGGACCACAACGTTATGGGGTGTTATTGCATATTGCTTGTATTTAAAAGATGTTATTATATCTGTTTAAAATTAACAATATCAAAGATATTATTAATGATTTCATCGTAAAGCATCATAATCCTGTGTGTAAGGGATTAAGTAAATTATTACAGATTATTACACTTACGTTATCATTACTGCAGATATATACTTGCTTATAGGACTGTGTGATTTACGAAGGCAAATATATTTAAAATGTGTTAAGAGAAATGATGAATAGAAAGAGAAGATTTGTGTGTGATCATTCTTATACAAGCAAATTGTTGACTAACAAATATTGTAAAATATAGAAATAATACAATTTTCATCTTACTATGTATTAACTTTCTAAATAAAATATTTATAAAATTTATTTTATGTGAATAATTTTGTATTTTTAACATATTAATTTTAACAGATTTTTTTATTTTACATTGCAACATAAATAAATAATATATAAAACGTTTATGTGTATGGCAATAAATTATATAAATATAAAACGAATTTTATTTAATTTAGATATCTCTGTCTTTTGGATCTTTATAAGGTAAACCTAGGAATTTGAAAATGTCTTCTTCAGATGTAATTTCTTCGATTTCTCCCGGAACGCCTAAAAATAATATCTTCTATAATTATGAAATTTCTTAAATTGTAGCATTTTCACATATTTATATATTGTTTTTCAATCATACTTTACCTTCGGTTGTAAGACGCTTCAGTGCATATTCATTTAAAGTGTATTTCTTTACCAATGCATGAGCTCTCATATTCTTGTTGAACAAGTCACTTCCTGTGAAATAAAGTATGGCGCAATAATATTGATCGTAAAATGTAAGACGTATGTCTAATCGTCTAAAAGGCTTGCTTTTATCCTCTGGTAACTGACATACTCCCTACACAAAAACAATATACAATTAAAAATGTTTTCCTTGTATAAGTGCTTCTTAGTCTTATTTTAGTACCATAAATTTAGTATAGCCAAGAGATATTGTATCTGTAATCAGTTTTTTCTTTTTAAGACACTCCACAATAGTTTTCAATGATATAGTTTTCTTTTTCTTATCTGCTTTTGACGTATAATCAGGATGAGTTACAAGAACATCAATATCTCCACTTTCCTCTTTGCCACGTCTGTAACTCCCACAGATAGTTACGAGGTAAGCACTGTTTAGCTCATTGATGGTATTTTTCAATATCTTCTCTATTTGTACAATTTCTGCTCTTGGTATTTTCTTCTCAAAGTCTTCAAAATACCTAAAAGAATTTATCATCTTGGTGGAAATATATGCAATGTCAACGAATCAATTTCATACTTCAATCCTAGTTTCTGATGATATGTGAGCTTGTCTTGATGTTTCTTAAGATCTTCCAAAGTCTTGATACCAGCGTCCACTAATTCCTTTGCCTTGGCAGGACCTATGCCAGACACCCGAGCCAATAGACTAATGGCAACATTAGTATCATCCTTCTTGATCTGAAAAAAGAAAATATATGTAGAAAAAGATTCACATATATATTTAAATTTTCATTTTAAAATTATACATCTTCTAGCTTTTGCAATTTTCCAGTCTGAAGAAATTCATCTATCTTCTTTGCAATTTTTACTCCTATTCCAGGTAATTTTTTCGCCTCTTCTCCATTCTTAACTCTCTCAGTCAGAGCACTTAATGTTCCAGCTGCTTTGCGATATGCATTGTACTTGTAAACATTCTTGCTGACATTACGTTCGTAATCTGCCAGTTCTGCAAAAAGATTTAGAATAGAGTATTCTTACAATCTAAATAGAACTATATTCCCTTTCTTTCTCAACGAAAAAATCATTTTACAACATGCAAAAGAATGTTACTTATACCCATCAAAAAATCACACAGGTCCTGATTTGGATTGTTTGCATTGCCTGTCGTCTTCCTTTTACCCATTATGCACAAGAGAACGCGATGTAGATTTCGTGGAAATAATCGATTCAGTTTGTCACTTCTTAATTTAACATTTGACAAGTAATATTTACTTTGTTTACTGCGACGGAATAACCTCTCAAGGTTATTGGCGTATTTACAGACGAGAAACCTTTATGTTGATGATCAAAAGCGCCGTATCTATAAGATGTTCGTACACTATGGTTGCTCCAAAATTTTGAACGTCAGAAAATATATACTGATCAGATACTATTTGGAACTAATCAAACTGATGATGAATGGACTGTGCATGTGAGACTCAATCATAAAAATCTCTCTGTCAAACAAGTCAATTTTTTTAAAATTGTGAAGACATTTTTAATTTTCTTGAAATTTTTTGTAAATTTAGATCTTTAATAAAATACATTTAATATTTTCATCAGTAATTTTTTTATATGAATTATGTCATTTTAATTCTTTATAATTAATTAGTGCATTTTAATTACATAAATTAAATGGATTTTACAAACACAGTATTAACTTTATTATAGATTTTGACGTTGGCTTCGGAGCTAAACAATGTTTATTGTAACATTTATTATATAAAAATTTTTATAATTCTTCCAGATCTCTTAAAAAATCGTCAAAAAGTCATAATATTAACAAAAAATAAAATATCTTCAAGCGATGTACAATAAATTCATTAGATTTGTGTCTCAATACATTTATTTCAAATATTGCGTGTATACAGATCCACGGAGAAATATAAATCGATCTATCTACAATACGTATCTTGCTCAACAATTTTTTTTTATATTTCTATACTTTATAACATGATATATATATATCATTGATATTACACGGTAATGTATTTCAAGCAGTTTTCTCTTTATATCATATAGACAAGAAATCATTTAAGTAACAATGACGTTTGAATACCGTCACATTAACGTTTGGCATATTATATTTATGTGTATATATACACACAAAGATTTTAGAATAAAACATCGAGATTCATAAGTACACTATGTACATAATACTTTTATGCCGCACTGGCTTTAAGGCTGAAGGAAATGATGATTTAGAGTACCGAAAAACAATACAGAATTAACTTCAGTTATAGTAATTGAAACGCTTTTACAAGAACTTATCACTATCCATCTATTTTTTGACGATAACTTTTTCTTGAAATTATAAGTTATTCAAATTATAATCTCACTCAAACATCAGATGCCTAAAGCCAGCGCTGTTATTCGATAAAATATTTGGCATGCTATTTTTCAGTCATATATGACAACGTGTGATTAATATTTAAAGCAAATAAATATATTCATGATAAATAATTTTATAAAAAGTCTTGAGAGAAAAAAGATTCTTTAAAAGCGTCTTACTTCAGAGATCTAAGATTTTTTTTAGATTTATATGAATATATGGGTGCTATTTAGTGATACAAGTAAAAAATATCATTTTATTTTCCTTGACATTCAGTGAAATAAAATAGAATGAGACATTTGTTTCGACTTGCATCATCAAATATAAAGTACCCTAAGCTTTAAGTATGTAAGTTATTTCAACGTGGCAGCTAATAAACAACCATTATTCTCGTTTTTTTTTTTTGGGATATAATAAAGACGGTTGAAGAATTATGTAATCTGGACGGATCTTTGTACCTAATCACAACGCTAAGTTAATTCACCATTTAAACGCATAAGTACTTTTGATTGAACTCTATCTTATACAGGTGGTAAACGATTATAAGTTGCATAGCTTTTTACACAACAGCCTGAAACGAAAAAACAAATGGCAAGTATGACGACCAATATGCCGACAACTATGTAAGCACGTAGCAGCGGAAATCTGTCTGGTAACCATAGAATCGTGAATTCAACGGTCTTCTCTTGAGTATCTGCAATGCATATATACATACCGATATAATTGTAACTGATAATAGATCTTGAGAGATTTAATATATTGAAAGATATGTACCTATATATGCAAGTCCATAACCCATATGTGGCGTACCCATTCTGTAGGAACAGGTAGGTATTTGTACTTCGTGAATATCTCCTACGTCCATTCTTAATTGGTACAGAAGCGTTTCATAAGGTGACAGAATCCAAATATCGCTTAACTGATCCGTCGCCGTGTCCAGACTTATGTGCTTCGCTTTGTGTTCGTGCGCGGTAAAAATGACTTGCGGCGATAACTCTTTAAGTACCTATAACAAGCAGTGATACAGGGTAAATCATTAAGTGAGTTCCTCTTCTTCGTAATATTTGAAAGTACATTTTGTACAAAACTTCCAGGCGTAGACAGCAAAGGTACATGGCTAAGAATAACATTAGTCGTATTTCTTTCCGCATAATCATTAAGAAATGCATCCTTCGGCGCTTCCGGTATCGTGCGTGTCAGCCTGTTTACCTAAAACAAAATATTTGCTAATTTATCATAAACATGAGAAGATTATATATTTAGAAGACTTGTATTTACTTTGAAAAAGGTAACGGTCTTGTACACTAATGTGTCTGGCTGAGTATATGCAAAATTAAATCTCTTGTGGATGTTGGAAGAAACACGATCGTCTTCACCTCCAATGTCATTATCGCCTGGCAAATAAATTTTCTAAAAAAAGACGAGACTAGCAATGAAACACAGAGTTTCTACAAGAAGGGAAAAAAGAATTGTGTAATCGAAGTAAAATACCATTATGTCATCCGGCATTGAAAATATTGAATCTAGTCTCCTCTTGTACCTTTCAAAATCTTCTGCATTAGCTATATGACCTTCATCCATAAGATCACCTAAGAAGGCAATAACGTGCGGCTGAGAAAATTTTAATGCTCTCGAGAAAGTCTTCTCTAAATATCTGTGCAGCAAAATACAAATTATCTATATGGCTCTCATCTATTGATTAAAATAAAATTATTAGATGTTTGCTAGTAATACCTATCACTATCCCATCTTGCTATCCATGAACCAAAGTAATTCTCATATTTTTCCCCGAGTATTTGTGGATCCGCAACGAGAAGAATCTTGACACACTCGGAGCATTCGCGCATGGTCCACTCGAGCTTTTGTACTTCATATACGAGAAATTCATTGTAAAATATTGTCACAAGAACAATCATACCAATTGATATTACTCTGTGCTTCAACCTGTTTAATATAAATTATAAATCATTTATGATTCTATTTTTCTATTATATTGAAAAGTAACTCTTAGATCTTTTAATTGTTGCAAAAAGATGACAGTCAATTGCTAGTCACTTCATACAGTTATGTTTTACTTCATTTTAATATGTTAATCGATAAAAATGTTTAAATGATATAAATAAAACACTTTGTTTTGCTTAATACATTTCGTTATTATTAATAGCTTATTATTTTACCGACAAGTTTCTCATCAAAGTTTTTATTTGAAATAATTTATAGAGCAGACTTTAATTTTCTGTTTTGTAAAAATTAATAATTTTTGTTTTAAACTCGAATATAATGTATTTTTGAACGACTATTGCATTATATATACTTGTTAGACAATTAAGTAAACAGATTACCTATTTCGTCGTAACATCTCTCCGTGACTTACAGCATTCTACGACACTAATTAAAAAAACTCAATGACGCAGTCTTGAGTTTGTTCATCGGTATATTACGTTGATATCATCAGCTTTAATAGCAACTAGATCGTTGGCACAAAGCGAGAGGTTAAATGGTCATGTACGCACACAAGTAAGACGAGTATAATTTTTTATTCACCATCTTATCGCTATTGATCCCTGAAACCCTCGAATACGAACTTGCATTTTTATGCCATTAATGTAATTATCGTGCGACAATCGGTACGCATCGTAATCACGTAATAAGAAGTGTTGTTTACTACACGCTACATATCCAGTTCAGGTTATGTTCCATTATTCACTCTGTCACTTGCCACTTGCCATTGCCAGTTGTAAGCTTGAGCACTTTTTCAGCAAGCTGCAGCTCAATGCTCGAGTATCATGAATTGTCAATTGTCATGGATATTTAGAATGACAAATATATAAATATAATCAAGGTTACCAATATTATAACTTTATTATTTAAATTTTGACTAATTTTTATTATTTAAGAAAGTAAAAGGGTCTTTTATTAATTTTACACATGTGTAAGTATAGAAAAATGTGCAAAAATAATAACTTTAATATAAATGACAATTTAAATTTCTAGTCTGTATATATAATATACATACAGATAATATAAGTTTTTTGTATTATTTTAAAGTATTTTACTATTTATTATTTGTATACTGAATTCATTATTTCACGAAGCTGTATAACTGGAGCCCCCTTCCGGGTCCCCGCCAGTAGTCGGTCCTGACCACAACATATGTCGAGTGTTTACATGCGCTGTCCGCGACTCGCTTCCACCCGTCCACACGGCATACAGTACACCTCATTACACCTACGTATTTGTACAAGTTTCACTTTTTTAGACTCCTACTGGGAGGGGGCAAGAACGACGACAACACGACAACAGCGACAAGTGTCAAGTGAAAACGTGTGATCTCTGTAGGAAGACGCGCGACATCGTGAAACGAAAAAGGGATATAAAATCTACCATAGCGTCGTGTGATTGCCGTAACGATGGGTAGCTACGCGAGCAGGATTGCATCAATGTCGAACCTGGCTGTGCACAACGTTTATCGAGGCTGCAAGCGAAAATACATCGAGGAGTACGACTGCGAGTCCGAGTCCGATTACATCGAGCGGACCCTGCATACACCGAAAAAGTAAGGTTGCTTGGTCGAACTGCATCTGTCTCGGGCGTTTTATCTCTCCTTGCTTCCTTGCTGTTTGACGACTATTTTATATCGCGTAGGGCTTTGGCATTTAAATCTCGTATTGCATTCGTAGGAGAAAATTGCTGACAACGGCGCAGTACATATACAAGACCCTGTTCCAAGAGGAGAAAGGCAGTGACATAACTGTCCTTATACTTGGACGTGCTTGGAGATTGCATAAAGTTTATATTAGTCAGGTATGAGTCATTCCTATGTGAACTCCCTCTCTTGATGCCTTGCTTGCATCACGAAATTTCAATAACAAATCTTTTGATATGAATTTAATCCCTGATAGTTGAATTTTGATGTCAACTCTTGTGATGATAAATGTTCAATTAAAATTTGATATTACTCTATTTGTCTCTGCTTTAGCTTTGTTTTTTAATGTTCAATATCTTTGGAAATAAGTCGTGTGGAAATTTAAATTTTATTAAAATAAAATTTATTTAAAATTAAAAGAGAAATAAAACTTTTTGTTGTATTTTGCAATTAATTGTTTACAAAAAGTTATACATTTTAATAACTAATTATAATATTAAATTTTTTTGTTAATATATATAGTTTTATTATTATTATTATTATTATTATTAAGATAATGTAGATTTCAAATTAATCTTAATAAGCAATCTGTCATTAATGTTCATTTCCACTAATGCAGAACTTAACTTTAATCTCGGTTCAATTTGCTCTTCGTCTTTTTCTAATTCTAAAAATTAGAAAAAGATTAACGGTAAGTTAAACCGAGATTAAAGTTAATCTGCATTGGTGGAAACGGGCATAAATTTATGTCATTTTTAATTGTTAAATTTTAATTATATTTTTGTAATAATGTAATGATAAGTAAGTATAAATGTATACAAAAAATATATTTTTTTAGAGCCCATATTTTGCTAGTATGTTTTCTGGTTCCTGGAAGGAGTCAAACGAAAAAGTTATCAATGTTGAAATTACAGATCCTAATATTACGATAAATTGTAAGAGCATCATATAATTAAATATTGAAATTAATCTTATTCTGTATGAAAATTAAAGTAAGAGATGAGAAGATATATACTACATTATCTAGAAATAATATTTAAAATTGTTCCAGCATTGTCTGTGGTATTGGGCTCATTGTACCAAGACGAAGTCAGTTTAGAGCCAAAAGAAGTGGTTGATATTCTGGCAACGTCTACTCTATTTCAATTACAAGGCTTAATAGATGAGTGTGTAGACATAATGATAGAAACTACAAATAGCGAGACTGTTGTATCCTATTATAATGCAGCTGTGTCATATGGTGTGCCTACTGTGAAAGCAGCTGCGAAACGTTGGCTGGAGGTCAATCTATTGATTTACGGATGGCGATATCCGTCTTTTCTTAAAAAAATTTCACCAGATCTGATGACAGAATTAGTTACCAGTCCTGATTTGGTTGTTTTGCAAACAGAATTTTGCATATACATGATGCTACGCTTATGGTATATTTAACATGCATGTAGATATAAATATCTATAATTTGTTTCTGAAATAAAATATAGATAAAATTATCGTGTTTTTTTAATAATTATATACATAATTACTCTATATTGTTATGCAGGTTATTTGCACACATAAGCGACTACGATGATAAACTAAAGATTGACGAATATTTTAAAAATCAAAAATGGACTGAACCGTTTTTAACAACTGAAGAAGGCAAGGAGTACGCAGCACCTTTCAAAGCATTAAGGATGAAATATTTGCTGTTACATGAACAAGATGATAAAATTTTATACACTGACAATTTAATACCACCAGACTGGCTACATAGTGCTTACAGAGAACATTGGCTTCATTTATTAAGAGTGGATGGAAATAAAGACAGAGGGTAGGCTACATAGTTGAATTATTTTTAGTAGAAATAATATAGAGAGGACTATATATTTTTATATTACTGATGAGTCCAGTAGTGGAAGCCGGGACGAAATGCCAAAATTATGTGATATTCTTCGTAATATTTAATATCATCTTTAGATTTTAATATATCATTCAAAACGTTATTGAGATCCATGATGTTATGAGTATTAAAAATTGTTTCAATTTTAATTCGTGATAATACTGCTGTAGTAAGTTTGTTTGCGTTATGTCGGAATAGTATATCAGTGCGTGATTATTGGGGGGACTACATACGCGATATATAAAAATCACATAATTATAATAAGCACTATGATCCAGCTTTGACCGTTATAAGGCTGTTCTTCTTCTTGTTCGACTATATATTTTTTTCTTTATGTGTAGTCCAGTACAAATGACGCAAGAGGAATTTTCCAAGGAATGCTTTCGGTGTGGTAGATGTATCGAGAAACCAGGTGAACACATTTGGAGGTGGAAGGCATTCCACTATGGACTAGATTTACTAATGACTTTAGATACAACTAGTCTGCGGATTGAAAGGAACCACAGAATAGATTGTGAGCATATCAAGGCAAACCATAAAGAGCATAAAATACTGATAAAGTAAGTAAAATACTGTATATCATTGACTAGTTAATTCAATAATTTACCTTAAAAAATAATAACATAAATTTTTTTATTAAAATAAATTGCCGTTGAGAGCCAACACTGGATGAAAGTGTGTAATAAACTTTATTTAATTACATAAAATTGCAAACCATATAGTTATTATTTCGTTTTTGTGTTGTAATTGTTTTTGACATCATTTACTCCACTAAAGAATTTTTATCTTGCATTGAAAAGGACCTGGACTAAGGTCGAAACGTTTGCAATTTTATGTAATTAAATAAAGTTTATTACACACTTTCATCCAGTGTTGGCTCTCAACGGCAATTTATTTTAATATTGGATTTATTCATAGGAGCCTCTTGTATATATATTGTTATTCATTTTTAATTATAAATTTTTTTATTTTAGAGTCAGTTTGTTTTCATTGAATGAGCAACGCCAAGTGGAACATGTTCAAGACTCACGTATGCTGAGATTACGCTTGAGAAGAAACACAGAAGTAAGTTGGTAGACATATAAGAATCACAAATCTCGTTTTTAATTTTATGTGGTAACGCATATTTCTTTTAGCACGAGATAATGACCCTGGACAAACAATTATATTATCCTCTGTACATATCAGTCAACATGCAACTAGTCACTCCACTTATATTAGGACAAGAGGATACATCAACTGACACACTTTTGGATACTTAGCATTTCGATGACCAAGTAATTTTTAGAATGTGCTTTATGTTTCCTGTATTTTGTTTTTTATCTCTTGCCCTCTGTGATCATTTTATCAACAATTGTATTTCTTATTATGGGTTTCCTGTTTCTCCCGAAGTTCATTAACTTTTATCTCAAGCGACAGAAAACAAAAAACGGGATAAGAAGCAAAAATACAAGATGTTAAAAATAGCAAAAAACAAGAAACAAAAAGCACATGTAGAATAGGTTTAAATATAAAGGATATGGGATCCAACTGACGCTTTGCAATATATTTTGTTTAATTATGAATATAGATGAATTTCATAGGCACACGTTACTATTTGGCACAACACTTAAATAGAGAGATATGGATCTCCAGTAGAAACCAAACTATTTTTTCTTTTACAGGAGATACAGAATTTATAACAGAATCCATTTTTATCGTATTTATTATTAAATTCTTTAGTTAATTTGGAATCGATTTTTTCTCAATCAAAATGTTTTATACAGAATCTACAATAGGAATCGTAGACAGTGGTGGAGTCTTAAATAGATAAACATTGTCGATTATTTTATCTATATTCGACTGCGATTGGTGAATTTCCTAGGACTTAAGAGTGTCTATGACTTCTATTGTAGGATTGCATTATAGTTTTTAAATTAGCAGTAAATGGACATTTATATTTAATAATATAAGTAAAATAATAAAATCTTACTTTTACAATAATTTCAAGTAGACTTTAGTCAAATTTCTGTATTATATGTCACATGAAGATATAGATAATATTTAAAATTGTGAAAAATTTTAAATATGCAATTTATTATATTCTATTAAAAACAAATCATCTTCAAATTGCTAAAGAATTGGTCATTAAAAATAACATGGTAGAAATAAAATTTCTAACATACACTTGTATATCGATTATGTATTTGATACGAAATGATGCATTTGATGTGGTTCACATTAATTATAGTGATCATTCCAACAAGCTTTAGTCACTTAGATATATTTTAATTTTTTTTTCATGTATGTATGTATGTACATATATTTAGATGCATAATGATGTTATTAAGTGCTATTTTAAAACGGTCATTCATAGACACTTGACTAAATTGCATCAATGATATTCTGGTACAATGCATAAACAAAATTTTGTTTGTTTGGTATCGAACTTGATCCATTTTTTGTAATTTGTACATAATTTTGCAATGCCAAATAGTTCTATTAAAATGCCATTATAAGATTTTTTGATGTTTATTGACTTTGGTTATAGCCAAACAATGTCTCTATTTTTTTTTCATAATCGAATATATTAATATAACAAGAAATAAAGAAATTAAAGTTAATTGATATTGAAGGAAAAAAATTTTAAGCGTTTATTGAGATCGGCAGATTAGCACACAAATGAAAAATTAGTTTATATACATTTTTAACTCGCAATAATTTACGTTTTATTAATGATTTACTTTATTTGCAAGACTGTTCGCATCTAGTATACTTAGCAGTATTAGGTATTTGTTTACATATTCAAAGTTTTATTAAAGAATATGAAATTTTCTGTTTTTTACGTTATATCCTCTATTGTAAGAACAGTTAAAATAGAAAACCTTAATATTTAATTTGAACATATTATTTAGGAAAACGATCGAACGCTCCTCCGTCTTCCTATCAATAAAGAGTTTTCTTCGATTCTGGTGCCTTTTTATATCTACAAAAATGAGCGAAACTGATGCGTATGTTCGAACTAACTTTCATAATACGCAAAAGATTTTGTAGCATTTTCTTTTTGTAAAAGATTTTCTTACTACGACAACTGTTCGGTAAAGTTAATAAAAATATAAGCACACACTTTACATAAATTCTTATACTTACCTTTATAAAATGATCTTTTCAGTATTTGTACGGAAATTATAAATTAACATAATCAATTTACCAATAATACTTTTTTTACATATAAATTTTGGAATTAAATATCGTTTCGTAGCCTCAATCGCTACTTTTGATAAAAAGTAATGATTGTAACACTACGACATAGAAAACGCATTTAAAAAAAGATATTATCGCGTGAAGAAACACATTACTTTTATTAATCGTTCAACACTTTATTATTGGCAGAATACTTTTTTCTTTTTTTCTCTGTACATGATATATGATATTGTAATGTCATTCGATGATGATCATTACGAACAATGAGGCTTGAGATTTACGCATTCTTTCGATACGTGTCGCAGGCAACGGTAGCTGTATGGCAAAAATCTTGGAATTTTTTTCTTAAATTTGTTTCAAAATATAATATACTATTGAAGCCGATCTTAATCGATGCAATGTATCATTAATTTCGCACGTAATTCAAAGTGCAATATTTTTATGGGGAGGTGTTACTCCAACTTGAAAACAGCGACCTATAACTAAAAAAATTTCATATAACAATATTTTTTAAATGCACGTAATATACTTTATGTTATAATATTATATAATAGCAGAGAGAATCTTGAAAACGATCATTCCTCCTTTTTTCATAGAATCATCAAAATTTAACATACTATTACCGGAACATCTATTTTATTATATGCCACTAGGAATCCATTGAAGGGTACCACTAAGTATCCACTGAGGTGGATATCTCTTAGTGCACAGAAGAAATTTTATTAAAGTATCTAAAAATTTAGGAGATTTGAAAATAATTTTGTTGGACTATCAAAATAATTACGTAGAAAACCCAAATATAATGAACAATACTACAAAAAGTAGCATTTTTTGACATTCTAGCAATTATTTAAGCGCCCTTACGTAATTATTGTGATAGTTCAAAATTTATTTTCAGGTTTGTTTAGCTAAATTTTTAGATATTTTAGTAAAACAATTATTTCCGTGCGGATATCTAATGCCACATGTTAAAGTGGATGGTGACGGAGTAGTATATGAATTTTGATAGTTCTATGAAAAAAGTCAAGACAATCGTGCTTAGGTTTCTCTCTCTAATAAAAACTATGTGTCGCTACTTTCAAGATATACGACAGCTATTTTTTTATAATAACTATAGAGAGACTCATGTTTTCTGTTCTATAATGCAACAGTAACTTTTACTTTCTTTCCTTTTTAGTCGATAAAGTGCGGTGGAGCATTATCTGATCATTCGACAATTGCAATATTTTTTTCACTTGAACAAGATAGCGAAATTAATGTTCAAGCTCATGCAAGAAATATACGTCACGCGAGCAATTCCACATAATAATTGTAACGATCGATTTATGTACAGTTTTTTCAATGTGATGTATGTGTAACTGCAGAACATTTATATCCTCGTACGATATGGTACATTACCTTTGAAATATAAAAAACCGCAATCATATGGCGATAACGTATCCAACCAATTGTTTACAATGCGGCTATTATTGCGACATGTATCAAAAAAATATAAGCGAATTGTCTCAACAACAAGAACTCCGCATTTCTTTCAATTGTCTGGGCTCATCCTGAATGAGAGATTGAGTACAATTAATCCCAAACGGCAAAGAAGATAAAAGAGAATAAGAAAGAGATAGTAAACAATTTTCTTTCAAAAGAGCTCTCTTTTTGGAAGAAAATTTCTTACTATCAGATTTGCGTATAAAATCAGTTGCGAATGTATATGTATAAATAAATATATCTGTTGTTAAAATTAAAAGAAATGTATAATAGCATTCAATAACACGCAATTATAAAGAAATTTAGTCGCATTCATATTTTAATATTGTCTTTCCTATACATAAATATTGTATCTGTTTAAGGAAATACAAAATCTTGAATTCTTTAAGGAAAAGATACTTGAAAAATCTATGAGACTCGGTGTTCTTTCTGTCAATATCATAACCAATTTTTTATGCAAATCTGACAACAAAAAGTTTATCTCATCCTAATTATTCTATAACAGCGAAGAAGGAGAGGAGTCATGGATACAGAAATAAACAATCCGTTTAGTGTCAAATTTAAAGAATTAATGAAGCTTACGTAATTTCAGTGTTAATTATATCATAGAATAATCTCTGGAAGAACATAATTTATATATATTAATTCATAATTTATGACAATTCCAGATTGGAAATCGTTTGTTTCATCACTCTATTACCCACCTTAATTCCTCTCTTTCTTCCGTACTTTTTTCCTCTTCGCTCCCAATCTTATCGATACCATCACGTTCGTCACGATTGTTACCACATTTACACTCTAATGATAATTATTAGCAGTATTATTTGTAACAATGGGTCGGTAATGTATTTTTACTAACAATAACTATAATAATAATAGTCATAGTAGTGAGATGGTAATAGTACCCAGTAAACAAACTGTGTCCGCAGTATAGTAGCAGATTGATAGCAAATTCGATTGGAAATCGCTAGCGAATTGGCATTACCTATGTTCGCATTAGGCTCGTATTTTGCTGACTAAATCTGCTGACGTGACTGGATAACAAATCGGCGGCAGAAACCAAGTAGAATCTGTTGAACGCTTTAATTTCATTTTCAATATACAATAAATTATAATAAAGTACATCAACGTCTGCTTGATTTCAGCTGTCAATTTGACATATGTTACTATTAATAAATATTGCTATAATTCTGTCTTTCTATCATCATTTTGTCAGTAGTCTTGGATATGCCAGATTCGTAACTTTTTTGCCAACAAAATTTGCAATTTGGCAGAATTTATTTTTGTAACAGACTTGACTGCCTGAGAGCAGCCCATATCAATGATGATAATGGCAACGACAAGTAACAATGGCATTATACTCGTAAAGACGATCGCTTTGCTATAGTGACATAATTTATATTGACCAAGCGCGCCTACTGCATCTAATTTCTCATTTTTTTTGTCAATAATCCATCTGCTTTCTCATTATGTTATTGCTCATTCATTACATTTACCTGCTGTATATGCTGCCATTATTATTACTATTATTATTAGCATCAGCATTATAAAGGATGTTCGATTGCTATAATTTAAGCATGTATTGCTGTAAAATGTTCTATCCTCATAAAAATATCATAAATAGTTTCTAAATTGTAAAAAGAAAATGGCTTTTAACGAATTTTTCTAATAAAAAATTCTTTATTTTCAAGAATATTTTTCATATATTTAAAAATTTTCAAATTTTTCCAGAATTTCTAAGTTTTTCTTCGAAAATTATAGAATAAGAAAAATCTTAGAATATTTCACATATTAACAAAATTGTAAGAAAGATAAAACTTTCTCAATATTTCTGAAAAATGTAAAGAACCTGAGAAATCTTCTAAAAAATTATAAAATTTATATGAAAGTTTTGCAAAATTATGCGAAGAACTTTAAGAAAATTTTTGACTAAAATTATCTCGATTTAAAGTATGACAGTACTTATTAAAATAAGTTTTCAAAATTATGAAAAGAACGTAATATTTCATTAAATTTCGCCAATGAAAGAATTTCATCAATGAAAGCTTCAATTTCCGACTGGGACCATTGTCCACCATAATAATACGCTTTCGTTACCGAACATCCTATATTTACCGAAAACTTATTTTATTACCAAACTCTCCCTTCTCTATGAATGGCGATTAAAAGAGCAACAACGAATTATTAAAGTCTTTCCCAGCGTCGGTCAACTGATCCCTTGTCTATATTGCAATCAACATGCGTTCTAAAACGAGATAGAGAGATACTTATTTGGTTTGGTAAATTATATTGAACTCTTTACACGAAAGTGCATAACAACCGACCCTATAATTGAGTTGTCGAATTTAACATTACGCTCAATTATTATTGCACAGACACGCACAAACATACGAAGCATTCACACAACATACAAATAGCAATTATTATACGCTCAGGTGATTCAGGCTTAGACTGCACTTATTGCAAAGTTTTGCGAAACACGCGAATAATCGTGGACACGACGGCGGATCTTCAATTCTCATTAGAGCTAAATGCGAGGTCTCTCTTTCTCTCTCTCTCTCTCTTTCTTTCGGTATATCGTCGATATGTTATACTTGTTTTACATTATCCTGTTTTTTACATAGTCCGTTTTAGAATCGTTTAAAGAAGCGATGTATCGTATCCGTTCAGATCATTTCAGTTTAATCAGAAAATTTGATATCAAGTGGATTAATTAAGTGAAGAAATTGAATAAATTATGCGTGAGAATTCTAGATAAATGTAATTTTTCAAAGATAAGTTAATGACTGTCTTAATTAATTAACTATAAGTTAATTAACTTATAGTTAATTAACTTTTAATAAAACAAGTGTTTATCTTCGATATTGCATCTTCACTATCCTCTGTCTTTTATTAAATTTAAAATAATTGTTAATTGAAATAATTATATGTAGTTATGTCAAAAACTATATTTTTATAGTTACATCTAATTGTATTATGTACATAATTCGTGTATTATTATTATTATTATTATTATTATGTACAGTTAAGTTAAAATTAGAAGTTTTACAAATATTATATCTATCGAATAAAATTATATTATATAAATTATGTCACGATTAAATTATGATACGTGATGATAGCTGAGGTAGGCTGAACGGATGCGACGCGGACGCGTCCCGTATTATATCCCGTTTCATTTCGCAAACGCTACGTGTCATTGCACTTCTAAAAATAAGCATGCCTGTCAATCTCGCGTGCAATTCCATGTTGGCTTATTTATTTCAACGACAAAATATATTTTTATATACTTTTTTTTTACTTCGCGTGCATATACGTACATCGTAATTAATGCGTACACACGCATATACAGGCAGGCACACTCATGCACAGACACGCGAATGTGTTCAGCGGTAGCAGGCGAGGTGCGAAATGTGTTATCGCGATGCCGCTACTTTGTTACCGTGTGTTTTACTCTTTATTGTTACACTAATCGTAAATTTTCATAAGATATTCACCTCTCCTGCTACGCTCTTTTTGTCTCGATATTGCACTTGTCGCACGTTTAAAATTCGGTAATCGTTTCTGTACAAAAGTAGACAAATTGATAGGAATCGATAAGAATGCGTTCTGAAAAAAAAAAAACTCATTTCTTTTCATCTTCTATATATTTTTTCATCTATATTTAACCACGAATCTTCGGAGATTTAAAAAACCGCGTAAGGTTGTCGGAAAAAAACTGTGATACGTGATTTTTAAATACCTGCATTAAGAATAATTTGGGAAATTTAAATGATACAAATCGTAGAAGGGATTTCTTATTCGATTCCTCTTAATCTGTCTATGCAAAAAATATCCGAAAATTCTCTATCTAAACAGCCGAGTCGACACAGCCGATGGAATCCGAATAAGAATCGCGCGATAAGCGCGATATCAGCGCAATACGAGAGGTGATTAATTCTTTTTTTTTTTTCTTTTACGCAAAGGCCGTGATATCTTTTTTGTGTTTTCTCTTGTTTTTTTCTTCGCAGAGATATGTATACTACTGAAGTGTGTGTCGCCCTCGCGCATCTGGCAGTTATCACCGTTACGCTACGTTAATTAATCTGGCTACGTTACGGACCGTTCGCAGCCCCGAAGACACCATCCATGAAGTCGGTTAAAATCTAAAATCTCTTTATTAGCGATGAAAATTTGAAGTTATCTACGAGAAGTTAGCAGAATGTCGTCCTTAGTTCTTCAGAGCTTCAGAGCTTCAGAGTTTATCAAAAAGGCCCTCGTGAATGCGTGTGCGCGAGAATTCGGGATTTCCGAAACTCGCGTTGAGAAGCCGATCTCAATTCCTGAAAGTACAGCATCGGATTCGTTGTATAATTCAAGTAGCCAGCTGCTTCGGAACAAGTGAAGGAAAAATTTTTTTGCTTGAGTGCGAAGTTCCTTTCGTTGGCGGCGTGAAGATTGACGTGCCTCAATTGTCTGACGCTATATTTTAATTAGGCCGAAAAGCTGGTATAATTGCTGATAGGCTGAAAGTCAGAACAGCGACTTTTCGCCTCAGCGAACGATACAGCCATTCTTTCTCTCTCTCACAGTCCATTTTATTTCATACTTATCCATCATGCTTATTACTCTAACTCATTTTAACATCACTACGTTGCATCTAAGGCTACTTAATCGCTTTTACTCGAAGTATCTTTAATTATTCCAAAATTATCAATCCAAATTTTAAGTATTTTAGCTGTATCGAATCTTCATCTGATGGGGATTGGGTAATTCATCAAATAAAGAAGAAGATTTTTTCATAATCTTCTCGCAATCTTCTTACGATTGGGGAAATTATAGCTGTTATATAAGGAAATTGAGACAATATCGATCGACTGGCGTTTGATCGATCAATGTAACGGAATGAGGAATGAATCCAAGGTATACGAACGGTCCATGCGGCGCGACGACGGGCCAGGGATGGAATCTCAGATTCTCAGGGTGCGACTTGGAGAACAACTAGGCAGAATTAGGCTGCTGAGAAGGAGATACGAGACGGCACGATCGGGCACGATAGAAGCAGACTCGGTGTCGCCAATACGGCAGTCAGAAGGGACGCCAGTGGCAGTAGGGACGGCGTGCGGAGACTCTCGACGGAGTTGCACAGATCACCGGTGCACGAGCAGTATACAGCGCGCACATCGTGGGTGCCGCTCCTCATAAGGCACTCGCCGTTGTCCTTCTCGGCGTCCGTGATGTAGCCGCAACTGCGGACGACCCTCTCCTTGCCGTATACTGCAATAGGAAATCTCTATTTTAAATTCTTTTCGCTGCTTAGAGATTTAGAATTATTTAGAGATTTGTGTCACCTGTAGAGTGATTTTTATATTCTAGCAGTCACAGTTTATTTCCTTTATTGAGATTCGAGAATCTATCATATTAATTTTTTTAATTTCATCTACAGACTTCTTGGAAGTCTGTAATTTCAACTCACTTTTTTTTTTAGAAAATAATAAGTGAATATTCAAATAACATACTGATTGTCACGATAAGATCGAGATGACATACACACGCATACGTCATCCTGACTGAAGTTTGACGAAAGTTTCATTGAATTTTATGTCAATTAATGTCACTGATGTGACATTTCTACTACTTGGATATGAAATAATAATCTCAGAACTCTCAAATATCGTACATTATTGATTATTTAACAAGTAAATTGTAGGACAATCAATAATATACAATATATCATTAATATTAATGACTTTGAAGTAGGGATGTAAAAATCATCTCAGATGATCGTTGACGTTAAAAAATTAAGTGACTATTCTTGAGTTAAACACGCGATTACTCATGTTTCGAACTTGTCTTTTGCCACTGTCAATGGACTCTTTGATTAATTCAGAATCGATAACTTTCGAACAAAAATACTCATAAATAATTCAATCGCTCATAATTAATCCAATCGCATTAAAACGCTTTGTCACAATGTTATTCGTTGGAATGACTTTATATTGCAATGCTATCGCATTACGTATAAAATGAAACACAATATGAATGTAGGACGTATTTGTGAGTTGCGGATCAAAGCGTACACCTATATGACGTTTATTAAATAACAATTTTTTATGTATGCGGTAAATCATTACAGTTGCGAGTTATTTAAAAAATTATTATAATAATTAAGTGTGGAGTTAAATTAAAGTGAAAATTAATGAGCGCTGATTTTATTTTGACAATTATATAAAACTTTTGGAATTTCTGTTAGGTGAAGTTTAACTTATGCGTTTGTAAATGCAAACAGAGACTTTACCTTTTTGACTGATTTTTCGGCAAAGGGTAGGCTCCAAGTGACTGAGGTGCTCCAGACGAGGTTGAAAGCTGCAGTTTACAGTCCCCAAAGTGTACGAATCTAATGGGTCGCCACATCTGGGGTCGTACTCGCTGTTGCATTGGTAACATATTATCGCTTCACCTAAAATAGAAAAAAAATCGATTATTATACATTTGCATTTGCAGTCTCATTTGCAAAAAGTTATTATAAGATCGAGAAAAATTCCTTATAATCGCTAGGTATTTTTAAGGTTTCGGAAATATTTTCCCTTTCAACGGAATTTAAACAGTGGTAACTTGATCTTTATACATTTATGCGAGAGGTTACGATGAGCATTACGTGCAACCGGTTAAAATTTTCTCTTTCCCTTTGTAATTTATGAATATTTTAGAGGCTCGTATTTAAGAGATCAGAGATCTTAGTCGTGATTTCTCGACAAATTCAACCAACGTCAGCCACGATGAGGATCGGGACTGATTCACGTTTCGCTCTTCTGTGACGTAATAACGTGGCACGTGCGCTCGGTCGCATCCCACGGCTACAGAAATCAGGTTGATACGGCGCCAGCTGATATCGAACAGTCAAGCGAGACATATGCGAAAACCTTCACTCAGCTGTCTCGTAGTTCGATACGAAGAACCAAATTTTTTTCTACCGGATACAAAATTATAGACGATTGTACCCATAAAAGATTTCCGGATACTATGTTATTACTCTTCGATTCTTATCATAAAATGGCGATATCATAAAATAGAATCGATATAAGAACAATCATTTATTATCACTTATTATTAACAGAAGAATATTCTACTCTTAAATGGAACATTTTTATAAATTTAAAATAAAATGATCTTGGAAATCTGTTTTGAATCAAATATTTATGGAGTCAGCATAAAAGAAGCTATCTTACATTTTAAATATTCTTTCAAATAAGATCGAACGTGCAGCGTGTCTCAAAATTTCATCTTAATAAATAAAATCTTAATGATACTTAAATATGTCAACAGTGTTTTGTCAACAACCGAATTTTATTCAAATCGAACAATTTATAATAGATTATCATACGGTTTCACTGAAGTCGGATAATTTGCAAGTGAATTTAAGCGATTTATTTCGTTTGCATTATGTAAATTGCATTTGCTCGTGAAGCAAGGATAAAATTTGGATGAATGGCGATTATTTGACGAGCAAAGGTTTATTCGTCGTTGATGAAATTGAATATATTTATATGCTATACATGCACAATTAAAATATGGAAACGTGAAAGAGAATAAGAAATATATAAAGAAAAAATAAAAAGAAATACTACGCAATAAATAAACGAGTAAAAGTCTATGTTGCTAATTAAAATTTCACTCTTATTCTCTCTATAGACAAATCAATTAATTTTTCAGAGAAAACAGAACAAAGATTTCAACTTGTAGATTTAAAGTTCTCTCAAAGTATATACAACTACACAAAATACAGGAACACATAATATGCTATTGCAATTAGAGAAATGAAATGCATTTAGAAAAAAAGATAAAAAGGGAAAGAAAGGAGGTTGGAGGAGTAGAATCATTATAAAGAAAAATAGAGCAGAAATGACAAAAGGGGGCATAATGTACCATCGTTACAAGAAAAGCAGAATAAACAAAAACTACATTAAGAGTACACAGTGCAAAGCAAAGGGGCGGCGGGACGGGGGTAAGTGAGAGGAAAGGGGTCGGAGAAGGAGAAAGTGGGTCGCTCGATAGCCCTCACGACGTCGGCTTTCGTAGGCGCTACCCTAAATTTCAACAAATTGTCGGATATAGCGCATTTATCTGTGATACCCCGAAAGCAGATTGCCGATGCCAGTTAACATCGTATCGGCAATTACTTCGATCGGCGAAGGGAAAACCGGATGATTCTCGCCGAATAAGCATCAGTAATCGAGCTTCGCTTCGCAAACGTGCGTCTATTATAGGATCTATCATAGCACGAATCGTAATTAGACACGCTGTAAAAGCGATACAATTCGTTCAGAAGCGATGGTCGACTGACCACACGAAATCCGCAGATCCAAAATAGTTGCGTCATTGTGACCAAGTTACGTCATTTCGTCCGGATACTTTCACCTTTCACCTTTGCGCCGCTAACGTTACGTCATCGACCCGCAGACGATCCCGGGGTGAGAAGATAACGATATCGCAGCTTCTAATCATACCAGGAAAACGAATATCCATTGTGCAGACTTGGCTGTTTCCCGGATTCAACTTATCCGCTGTCGCCGGATACGTATATCGACAACGTCGGCGGAGGGAAATGCGCTTAAAGTACGTCGATTCATTCGATCGAGGACGATCGAATTCAACGCGACGAAACCAGGCCGCGCTCCTGATGAGATTTAAGTCTGAAAAAAATACCTGCCTGATTCTTTTAATTAAACGAATTGTGCTGTAAATAATTAAAATAAAAAAAATACGTGTAAGCAAAATTTGAACAGATGCTTGATACTAATTATAACATAAATTTTTGTTATTTTTGCTTTAGTTTTCTCTATAATGATTATATTCCTCCTCCCTTCTTTCTTTTTTCTGTTTATAAATTCCATTTCTTTAATTATAATAGCATTATTGGTTCCTATTGTGTATTCTGAGGGAACTTTAAATCCAGAAATTGAAATGTTCATTCTGTTTCTCTCTGAAAAATTAATTTGTTTTTCGTAGTAATTTTTTACAGTTTTATAAATGCGGAAGTTCTATGTATCGTTCTAAAATAATCTGCAATTAAATAAATTATGGATAACTCGATCAAATATGATTTAATGAGATTATTTTATAATTTCGTTTAAAGTCTCAACAGAGAGAATTGTAATTTCTTTCTTGTCGTTCTTAAGCGATTACGCTTGACAGAATCCTTTCAGTAATTCCAAATACTTTTTTAGCTGAAGTATCAAAAAATAGTAAATCTCTGAGAATAATTTTGTTGGTCATCAAAATAATTACATAGGAAACTCAAGCACGCCGAGCATGCTGTAAAAAAATTATAGCATTCTAACTAGTTTGAGTATTTTACATAATTAATTTAATATAGTTCAACAAAATTTTATTTTTTTCAAAGATTGTCCCTAGTTAAATTTTTTAATACAGCGACAAAACCATTCTATAGTTATTGCGATATTTTTCTAATACAATAATAGGATTCGATTTGATAATCACATACGATTATCTTAACGATCCACTGTTCCGAAGAACCACAAGTGCTACCCTTGTAGGAATTCATCGACCAATATCTTGCAAACCGTAATATCGCCAACATTGCTAAACATCGCTATTCTTTTTGCGACACAAAAAATGCGAAATCCATAGAAAAATGATAAAAAAAGAGGAACGAGCGGAAGAATGAATTATTTTCTTCCAATTTACCCTGAAAAATAGATGAATTAAAATGAATCCTGTACTATTTCTGTAAAATTGAATATGAGAGAAACGAAAATACCTGGAAGTGTCTAAATTCTAAAGGATTTATCAATGATGTAAGACATTCATCTCGTATCTTTTCTTGATTCCCGATCGCTCCTTACAATTAAAAATAAACGGCTATAAAAACGTAAAAAGGAATTAAAACCAATCTCTAATTTCAAACATTAAGAATTTACAATAAAACTTAACGACAAGATCATTTTAAGTGACCTAATTTTCTGACTTGTGTATTACCAGTATATTTAAGTATTTATGTGAAAAACCGAGCTATAAGTATATTTCACAATTTTATTCGCGTAATCAGCTCGATAACTCTTTTCGCTGTTCGAAGTTGTCCGTAAGTTGCAACTAATCTATCTGTGTACATTCATGAATAATTCAACGTACACGATATAAAAAAACTACAACTTTTATTTGCTCGAGACAAATGCGATAAAATTTAAATAAAATATAAATGTATCAACTACAAAAACGTTAAAAAAAAAACTAATTTAATTGACGAACTAAAAAACTAAATCTTTATTTATTTACTCGAAACAAAAATGTGATAAAATTTTAATAAACTCTCGCACGTACAAATCGCAAATCGTTATATCGATAATGCGCGTTACAAAGAGAATTTCTTGAAAATAAAAAGGATAAAGAAATCCGAAAGTTTTGTAATCGGAAGATTTTAGAATCTTCGAAGACTAAAGATCTCCATTTTCACCAAAACTTCTTTTCCGAATAATGTTAAAACTTCTTAAAACTTGTAACGTGTTTTTTCTTTCACGTGATTCGATTGAAATATTAAAACAGACTTGATGATTTCGAAACTTTTTAGGATGACATAAAACTTAAAGAAAACAAAGAATTTAATTTTGCCTCGAGATTCATTCGCAGAGGGTTAAACGTCTTCTAAGCTTTTGTGTTGTTCGGGCTTTTATGATCCCGCGACGACGTCTGGGCGACTAATTTACGACGGTAACTTTCCCTGCCATCACCTCTACGCCGCATTGCGCTCGTGATGTATACAACTCCTTTCCTCATTCCAATCCTGAATAAAGTGCACGAGGTCATATTATCGATCGTTCCTATGCTTTCGGACGAAGCAATGTTCAAAAGTGGCAATTTAGTCCGATTTATATCAAATATATCGAGTTCTCTTGCCCGCGTTGAGTTTATGTACTCAAGCTAGGGCGCCTCTATTTCTCGACTGAATTATTTCCTGTTAAAAGTACGAAGTGCCTGTTGAAACCTTGAACATTTTCCTGGAATGTGCTGTGCCGTCAGTTAAACTTCTCTCTAAATGTTCGTCGAATCAATCTCCTATATTTCCCCGGGAAATGCCGCATTGATGGAAACTATCGCAAGTTAGACAATATAGAACTGACGTAAGGACGTCATTCTATTGTACAGGCATCTTGAATCTTTCAACATCTTTCAGCGTTATTCAAGAATTAAATCCATGATTAAAAATTCGAGAATTTTTCTGGAAGAAAATAGTGAAAATGAGATGATTATAATTAAGAGAAACAAATTGTGTTTAAAAAAATATTTGAAACACAGATTTTATCAAATATTCAGCAGTGTTAAAGTTGCTAATACAATTATAATAACTTTCGAATACATAATATAAGTTATATATATATTTATAATATTATATAACAGTATACTGTTATAATAGCTTTCGATACTTTGGAAAACAAAGTAAAAACATTTCTTTCAACTATATAAAATAAGAATTATTAGTTGCATTGTTTTATACCTTCTACATCGATACCTCACATTCGTCATAAGATGTAGAAGTAGCGCGCAAAATGATAAAATGGGAAAGATCTTCCTTAAAAGAAATCGCGCAAATTTCGATCAAGGAACGAGACCCAACTCGTGGTTTCAATCGCTACATCGTGCTCCACGAACGGGTCGATCATTGTTTCCGGGGAAGAAACTTTCCATGAAAAACCGTGTCGAATGCCGAGTATACGATATATCGGCAACTCACCGCGATCGAAAGTGGTCGCCAGGACGACGAAGACGAGGCCGATGATCGGCGCGGCTTGGCTCGCGATCATGGTCATCGCGATCGCCGGACCATGTGGGTCTAATCGTGCCGCGGTCGCATGGAGGTTGCTCCCGTCGTCGTCGTCGCCGTCGTCGTCGTCGGGGAAAAGATCGGATAGAGCGTGAATGTACGCGTTCGCCTCTCGTCCTCGTCGTCGTCGTCGTCGTAATAGCAGTCGTTATTGCCGTCGTCGTCGTCGCTTCCCGGTATCGGGATGAGAGCGCGGGAGACTCTCAGTTCTCTTCAGGAACGGTGATCCGTTCGCGCGCCGCGTTCGCCTGCATCTCACCCGGACGCATAGCAACTGACTGACGCGCGCGTTACGCGACCGAGTTACCGAGTTTCTCTCGAGCACTCTATATCCGCACGCTATGCGGCAGATCCACCCCCTCGAACACCCGCGATGCGCTCGCCGTCGCGACCGCGCCGCGCCGCGCCGGTGCATTCGTCGATGGTGCACGCGCCGTTTTCCTTTCCTCGCAGCCCTCCTGCCGCTCGCGTACCCCGGGGGTGCGCACCCCCGCGTACGATCGCGCCGGCGAACCTCCCCTCCTTCTCGTCGACGTTATTAAGAATGCTATGGATTCGTTGCGATATACTTTCGTTCGATCATTTTAGGTTTCCTCGTCGAGAAGATGTACATAGATTCAGGTTACAGTGATTTTATATTTTCTATGATATCGCAATATATAAACGCAAATATTATTATATATATATATATATATATATATATATATAGGACCTGCAAAGATTGAAATCACGAAATAAAAATAAAATTGGAATATTTGACAAATAATAAATAATAAATTCCACAATTTCCGTAGTTAATTAATAACGTAATAATGTGTAAAGGATCAGAAAAATTTTATGATTGTAAAGAAAACACGTGACACGCCTGATTTTAAAAAAATATAATTTTTTAAATGTATATTTTTAATATATCTCTTTTAAATATCCTATATGTATACGTTCTTTCACGGTTGATTGCTTAAAACACTTGAATTTTGTTTTCTATACCTACATACCGCCTACACATCCTTTACATTTTCCAATATCTTACGATATCTCGTGATTGTGTTTCCGCTTAGAACTGTTGACTTCTCGGTACTTTGTTATTTGCCGTGTTCATGCAAGTAGTGTCCTATTTCTTCGTGTCTTTCATCCCAGCGATACTGTTTTTTTTTATCAAAACAATTACAGGCTTTGCAGAAGAAAAAAAAACAACCTGCTATATTGTATTACATACGTTACGTAAAGAAAACAAAACAGTTCTGCCAACCGATATATTTTATAACTTATCATTCTGTTTAATAATTCTGTTTGAATATTAGTTTTATAAAGTTATGGTAAATGAAAGAATTAATAATTTTATAAGAAGTATTAAGATATGATCATGGTAATAATCTAATAATTACGATATTAATATTATTTATTAGTTTACATTTAATTCTTTGATTATATAATTTGAAACCTTTCTAGATTATAAGTATAGTTTTATCTATCCATGAAATTACGTGATAATTACCTGCAGGACATTATAATTGTTATTTATATATGTGATTAATTCTTACTCTTTTAAATCCAACTATAGACACATCATCATAAATTAATATATTTTATTAATTGTAAATTTATTTTTGAAATTTTTCGAAACGTTACATTTGAAACGAGAGATAAATTTATTTAGACATCCGAGAAAAACAGAAAGAGAGAGAAGAAGAAAACAGTATTAATTATTTTAATACAGAGAGAGTTATTTTAATGATATACAAACACAAAATGTTCTAAACAAAATGAAGAAAAAGAAATATTAAAATAAAATAGATAAATAAAAATAGTAAAATTAAAAACAAGAAATGAAAGAAAGATAAGGAAAGAGAGAAAAAAGACATGAGAGCACGAAGATTTTGAATGCATGCCATAAAGTGTAGGCAAGATACGAACAGACTTTTTTTATCGATACGACTAGGGGCTAGGGAATTGAGCATTGAATAATCTTGTGCATTGGCTGCAGTTTGCATTCTCGGTTTCACTCGTTGGCAGCAGTTGTCGACGATTGACATAAGGGGGAGGGACTGGCCAACAAACGGAGAACCTGTTGTTCGCGAACGAGGAATTGGGGAATGTAGACACGCCGTGTAAACGTGAATGCCATCATGAACACCAAAAGAAATTCGCAGCATGTGTCAAATTTGTACAACGGAGGTAATCCCGGTACGTTTGCGCTTCGTCCTCGCGATATTTCGCCGAATTACAAACGGGCGCGCGTCTGTAGGTCGGAGAAAAACGCGCGTATGCGACTCGTAGATAGTAAACTGAAAAACCGTCTGCTGGGCGTCTTTATGGCGTCTGCTATCACACGAAAACAATTTTTCCTCGGAGTGTAGTAAATGCGTTCCAGCGATGTTGCTTCGTTTCAGACAGATATCCGTGGACGCGATTATTCCACGGATTTTAGTGTTTTATGATTGAAATATACATTTTTTAGGTGTGATTTTTTGCAACTATTTTGATTACTGATTATACAAAGAACTTCATGTAGCATGTTTGTCATGTAAAAAATTTATGTACTTATTTTGCATATTTCTTTCCTTTGATACCAGAATACGTGGAATAAAATCTGTTATTTCAAAAAAATTGTAATTTTATCCATCTATTATGAACGTTTTATAGACATAGTTTATAAAAATTTTTTGAAAATTTGTCATGGAAAATTTATTTTTTAAGGAAATTTAATTTTTTCTGTAGAGAAAGTCAATATTATAAGTATATAGACATATTCAAGAACAATAATTATAAAAATTGTTACAGGTACTGTAGGAAGGGACAGTCCATCGGCATTGTTGGAAGTACTTGCAGAAGTTGCATCTCAAACACTGCATTCAGAAAAGAAACATATTAACTCAATGCTGACGTTGCAATTCAAACCTAAAGCTGCGAGTATGAAACGGAAAGAATCGTCTTTTACTGTATCTCAACTTGCATCTATGTCTGTTTCACACCTTGTTAAGCAATTCGCTATTTTTACAAGCGATGAGCTCAAAAGACAATATTCTTACACTTGTGCATTAGTGCCTGGTTGCCATGAGAAATATACTAGTTTTGCTAGTGAAGAAAAGGCAAGATCGTGCATTAAAAATCATTTAGAGAAGCATTTAGAACATCTAAAAGCAGATAAAGAGACTTGTATGTACTAATCAGCTTATTATCTCATTGTATTGTCATCAACTTGTCATTAATATTATATAAAAGAAATCTTTGATGAAATTTGTCAACAATCGTTTATTATTTATTTTAAATTTTAAAATTAATACTGTATAAATGACATGTTATTACATGTCATTTATACAGTATTGTGATTTATTAATACTTATCCTGAAGAAATTTTATGTGCAACAAATTTATATCGTATTTGTATTAAAAGACTTATTTTTATTTTATTACAGATGATACATTTACAGCAAAAAGTATAAACCATAAGAATCTCAAAACTAATTTACAAAATAAGAAAAGTCGGATGCAACAGATAAAGAAACCGCAAGAAACGTTAAATAAGGAGAATAAAGATGTGATATTGGAAAAGCCCACTAATTATTTACGTAAAATATTTTTGAACGATATTAATATTAAAGAAAATGAGAAGCAGAAATGTTTCCAGAAATCGGAAAATAAGGAAATTTATGACACTGACTCAAAAAATTCTTTGCAAATAGATAGTAAGGTTCTTGGCGATCATAGTTATTCTGAACGGTTAGATGATACGACATCTAATAGAAAAGAAACATCTCTCAGTAATGTACCTGATGCATCAGGAGAAGAAAATGTTAGTAATAAACAATTTATAAAACTGCAATTGTGAAAAATGTTTAAGTATTAGATTTAATATATATACTATATTTTACATATATACATTTTTTTCAGATCGTGTTGATGGTTGTTGGAACTGATAGTGTACATATGAAAGAGTATTCTCACGTTCACCAAAAATTGACTGAAAATTGTCAAGATTCTAATATTTCTTCTTCACCAGGTATGTTCCATAATTTTATCCATAATTTATAAAATAAAAAGTAGAATTTTATAATTAATATTATAGAGATGAAAATATTATATTAAAATAATAAAATTATATAAATTTCTAAGTATTTTATATATATGTATATGTACGAAATCATGATCAGATGAAACTCAAATCAGCACGGAATCAAACACAGAAATATGTACAACTACAAAGCCTAAAGGAAAAGCAAAGTTTATTGGCACCAGCAAAGAAGAAAGGGAAATGGCACTAGCATATATAGAACGCATTAAGAAGAAGGGTAATCCTACAGGGAACAATCTTCAATGTCGCATCTGCGACCCTCCTCGTAGTTTCACAGCGCCTACAACTTTAGTGTCTCATTATCGAAGTCACGCTGGAATAAAACCATACGAGTGTCGGATATGTAAAGCTGTTTTTACGAGAAGGCATAGTTTGAAATACCATACGTTGATTCATCAAAATCAGACTCGTTTTACTTGTACGGATTGTGGAAAAAAGTTTAGGCATCCATCTCATTTTAGAGAACATCAACGTAGGCATACTGGAGAAGCACCCTTTGGATGTGATGATTGTGGACAACGGTTAGTAAATTATTGTTTAGAAATATATTTATAATATAGAAATAAATAGATAGTAATATATCTTATACAAATATTTATATTCCATTTTTATAAATAAATTTAAATAAAATTAGATTTTTACTCATAGACACACACATAAATTAGTAAACTTAAATTCACAAATATTCTTTGTTTTTCTGATCTAAAAAAGAGACAGAATTGATATTATATATAATATATTTGATCTTATAATATTAATATTTTGTTTTTTATGTGTTAGGTTTAAAACCAGAAATACTTATAAACGTCATTTAAAAACACGACACAATAAAATCCTTACTACGTTTGGTGAAGTTTTGCATCCTCCAGAAGAAGACTTTCAAAATGTTCGAATTCATCGAAAAAGGAAAGGCGACTCTTCAGAAGCTACAATGAATATCGATAACATCGCGTCCGATACAATCGTAAGGTTTGAAAACCATGACGAAACGCAAATTATTACAAATAAAACAGAGGAGTATGTTCTAAAAGATGGTATTGATAATAATAGAAACTGGGAAACAAACGAAATAATACAAATTGATAAATTTGCGAGTTTTGAGATTTGTTCGGAATCTCAATTGAATAAGACTGATGGTATAGAGACTGAAATAGCTATAGATTGTAAATACCCTGATAGAGAGAACAGCGATGTCAATGAGGAATGTATCGATAGTATAGAGGATGGTCTGCTGCAATTAAAAAATCCTTTTTACGATAATTTAAGAATAACCGATAATGAAGAGAATCATGTTGTTCAGGATAATATCGAGGATCAGGATTATGAGTGTAGCAATGAAATAAACTGTAACGTCAATTCTCAAAGTGAAACATCAAAAGAAGAAGAACAAAAGGATGAAGTAATAGAGCATGAAGTAAATACAGTTTTCCCAGAAGAACAAGATAAAAACAACTTGCAAGTGTTGCAAGAAACGCACGATTATCATAAGAAAATATCCGATAGTGATTTACAAGACAAGAATCCAACATATTTAAAAACATTACAAACAGAAGCTACAAGTTCCAATGAAAATGATCAAAAATATGATGAAAACTATGTCATTACACAGAACGATGTCACGAATGAAAATCCTACTAAATATGCAAATAATTTTGATGTTGAAAATAGAGAACATCTAGGAAATAACATTTTCTGTGCACAGGTTGTATATGCAAATATTAATATTTTGCAAGCGTACGATGAAGTTAATGAAGAGATTATTCTAGAAAATCAAAATAACGTATTGCAAGAAAGCGAATGTATAACTCAATCTGTTGCGACTGATGTGGTAGAAATCTTAAATGTTTCTTCGAAAGACAGTGGTGAAGCAAATCAGGAAACCGATCAACGACAAAGTCATCAGTATTTATACGTCCGTTCCGAACAGTTAAGTACATTAATCGCTCAGAATAAATACGTAACCATACCGCTACATCAAATTAAGTTGTGTCGCGATCATGGATTGCAAGCGAAAGTGGACAATCATCGATCAATATATATTATAAATGAGGATATACAAACAATTATAAAGCAATCTGAGAAACAAAACACGATTTTAATTTTATCTAGTGATATCTGCAAGAACAGCATTTTTCAAATTGACAAAAATAGTATTATTGTCAAAGCTCTAAAAAGATAGATGGGTGTGTGCAAAGTAAAAATGATATTTGTATAAATAAGATATGTAAAGTTTAATGTTGATCACGTTACAAAATATATTTTGTAACATAGCAATGCGCGGTAATAGATACAGTCGATCGTACATATGCAATAATTATTGTACAATAAAATAATTTTAGAAAGAAAGAGTAACATAATAATATAACGCTGCATATTCTTGCTTAAATATCTAGAAAGCAAAACCAAATAGATATAATCGTGTTTCTCAATTTTATTACGAGATATAATGAACTAAAAATTAAAGTATAGTTTATATCTTTATAATATTAAGTTAAGGAAAAGAAGTTAACGGACTAATGAAAATATCTTTGTCGATTTGATAATAATTAATGCACGGTATTATTATTGTAAGCATTGAACATTAATATCGTTGGCATTTATTTGTTATACAATATAAGAAATTATTTTTATAACTTTTTTAAACATGTTAAGGTAGACGTCCCAATAACTAGACATATATCTATGTCCGGACAATTACGTAAAACGAAGATAGAAAGAAATATTATATATTTCTTTGTATTATTAATTTCAAATGTTTTTTTTTAATATAATACTATAGTTATATATAATTATTAAATGCAATTAAATTACAATGTTGTAATAAAAAAAGCATTTCAGATTATTAATAATAATAAATTTTGTATGTGTCCAGACGTACGTATCTGATCACTGGGATCATATATACCTTATTATTAACGTGTGTTGATTGCAATAATTACCTGCATTTATTAATTTCCAAGTTTAATACCAAAGTGGTATTCAAAATTAAATTATGCATTCTTTAATTTCATTATTGACATATACGGAAAATAAACTTGGTTTCACACATGTATTACTTTTATTAGATACGATTCTATTAATTTATATTTATTAGTATAAAAAAATAATACGGTAAAGTGCCAAATATGAGAAAGTTACATGTTACAGTTATTTAATCTTAATATAATTTCATATAAAATTTTCCATTTTTTAAGATTGTCATAAATGTACTACTACAAAATTTATTTTTATAATAATTCTATTGAAGCCTTTTAATATTTATCTCTGCTGTCTTGGATATTATTTTAGAGAATATCTTTACGTACAGATTGCTTACTGAAATAATAACATATTTATAATTTTATGAAAAATTATATATTAGCTGAATGAACAAATTATAGATATTATAAAATGTATGAGATGCGATTTGAGAACAAAGTTCAGTTGTTTATAACGTTATTTTATTTATACTTTTTAAATTGATACATACGGTGCAGTAAATTGAAGTGAAACAAACGTATATTTATTTTATTTCGACTTATTGCGCCGTGTATGTACACCAGTTCATGTACATACACCAGTTCAGAGAGTGCATGAATAAAACACAGATTTATAGATTTTGTATAAATTATGTGTAGCGCACTTTGAATGTCGTAGCTTAGCGCGTTTCTTTTTAACAACGTCTTTTCAGATATACATATTTTTTCTAAAAACAAGATATCGCAATAAATTATTAAATTATAGGTATTCAAAAATTTACATATTAAGTGTTAGTAACTGATAATCTATACAAATATAAGTTGCAAACCATATTCTCTATCTAATTTATGAGTTTTTTTTATGTTGAATAATATATAATTTTTATGCTGAAGAGAATAGCGTATAAATTTATTCTATTTATCTGTGTATAAAATTTATATTCGAGAAGTTCCGAGATTCAATTCGAATTCAATTAAAAGCAGACATATAGTTAAAACGTGGATAAAGAGTTTATAATAGTGATATTTTAACTTTGCTAACACAAAGAAACATTTTTTTTTTATTTCATATCGTTAATTAATTAAAAGAGAAGTTCATACTTTCACACAAGTAACTTAAAATCTAACAGTGTTTATGATTTCTCGTCTTAGCTCCAGTTCTTTTCCGAACATTACCCATCTGAGAATTACTAGCTTTAGGATTCTTACAATAAGCGATGGCTTGCACCATTGCATTTATAAGTTTCGAATTTTCTGTTACCATCTTGTTAATCAAGACAGGATCAAAAAGTTTATATAAACCTATTACCTCAGTATCATTAAATGATAGCTCAGTTAACATTGATGTTATTGTATCTGCAAGCCCTGATGAGGCTTCAACTCTCTTTTTTATCTCTTAGCAACATCTTTAATTTAAATTAAGGATCATTTTTCTTGATGAACAAAATACCTTCTAATCACATATTAAATCGCGTTCTAATTGAGTTCTAGTTCAGTTCTGCTTCAGTTAAATGAGTTTACGACCTTCAAAAAATTACTAATGCTTTACCCTGAAAATTTTATTCATTTAGATCTGTAAATTTAAGACTCTTTAGTTCTTATACTAAAGTTTATTATATATATATATGAGCAAATTTGTAAAAACCTTATACTTACAAAAAATCTACCTCTGCAATTTTAGGTACAAGTATTACGTCTAAACTCAAGTAATTCACCAAGAAATTTGAGTAGTTTTCTCTCTTAGATGTGCTCCATAGACTATTTTGTAACTACAAAATAATATTTAGGATCAGTAACGTATATACAGCGTCATGTATACTAGCTTTATATATATATATATATATCTACTGTAATTAATAAAATTAATAAAATTCTCACAATTAAAAATTGGCAAAATTTGACTATTGCTAGTTTGCAATATATTCAAACTCGGAACTTTCTCGACGTAGATAATACAAGTGATCAATTCGAATTAACTTACAATACTTTTTAGACAAAAGAATAAAGATTAATCTACCAATATGTGATTAATATATATACATTATATTATACAGAATGCGATAAGAATAATATAACTGAAGTAATTTCCCGTGTAAAAGAATCGAAATTATGGGAAGCTATGAGAAAATCGATTTAAAGTTTGTAACATCAGGAGACACGATAGTGTTTCGGTACTAAGACAAGTTACTAGTTACATCATATTACACGTCCTTATACTATGCTGTCATTTTCACAATTTCTTACACTGTCAATAATTCGCAAATTCAATTCTTTGACAAACATATCAATGACATTAACATATAATGCATTTATACATATTATAACCAGGTCATTTTTACCGTCTATAAGATGACGAATTTGACAAGTGTAATTACAATAGTTAACAACTATTTAACAAGTATAGATCATATTCATTACGTAAATTATGTCTAAAATATTATTATTATTATTATATAAAGTGTGCCTTTTTGATAAAATAGAAATAAGATAAAATAGAGAAATAATACGAAAATACGTAGCTAATAACATTAAAATATTTATGAGTTACAATTTCATATTGATAAAGGATAAAAAAAATAATCTTTATATAATCTTCTATAAAACTATGTACATTAGTTTTGATTACAAAAATATAATATTGTAGAAATTTAGACAGGGAGAAGCAGCAAATTACTCAAGAATGTTTGTTTTCGCAGAGGTTTCGTGTTGTACAGTTTCGTATCACGATTAACATAATATAATAATAGCGCTTTGAAACCGCGAGCCTAATTCGCGTCGTAAGTTATCGAACTATGTAAAGAACAATAACTTTGCTTATATAATGTATTTTTCTACGTATATTTTGTACTTACGAATAAATTTCTAAAAATATTCCTTATGAATCATACCGATTACCCGCTATATATAGTTTAATAAATCAATAAATGAAATCGAGAGTTAGTGCAAGTAATAATATATTAAAGTTTCTCATCGATGTAAATTCTTTTTACGAATGCGAGATACTTAATTGCTTTGTAGAAATTAAATAATATATAACACAGAGTATTGAAGAGATAAAGTAAATGTACAGTTAGTGGACATAATCGAAAATTATTGAAAAAGTTATAAATATTATAAATATTAAACTTTAAATGATATGTACGATTCTAAATAATATCATTGTAAAAATTTAATAAGAACGAATTTATTTAGAGCTACACATATCGTTAAAAACTTAATATTTAAATTTTTTTTGTTGCTTCGCCCAAAAATTATGTCCATTAATTGATACATATATATTTACCATAATGTACTTGTAAAAAACGTATCCTTTTGATATGTCCCTTCAATCCAAATTATGGTAATATCGTTTTGGAGAATTGTAGCTTTCTCTTGTGAAATCTTTCAGAATCTTTCACTCGGAATTAAAGTCGACGCAAACAGCAAGATCGGCAAACCGAAAAAAGAATAAAAACGAATCAGACAAAAGAATTCAACAAAAGAATAAAATCTTATAACGCCATCAGGCCATCTAACTGCTATCTGTTGTTATCCTATTCATTAATATATTCATATTAATATTTCATGCCGGTACAATATTTTTCCAATAAGAATAATCTGTGAAGGAAAGAATATGTCGAAAATGTTGTATCAACTATATCATTTTATTTTCTCTCTCGAATATAATAGATTCTTTAACATAAAAATATTTCATTAAATTTTTGCAATTTGTGCTGCAATTTTTTACGTTTTAAAAAGGGGAAAAAGGGTTCTTTGCATTAATTCTTACTCTATTTTACTTTTGATAATTGTAAATTTTTCTTTATGAGAAACATCTCGAAGCACTACTTTGCTACTTGGATAAAAATCGCACTTTTATTATTTTAATTTTTAACTAATATTTCAATAAGCAAAGTTTTGAAAATCAACAAATTATCTCGAAGTTACATTCCACATAATATGAAATATTTCCAAAATATTTCATTGCAAGATTAAAATATTCCAGAAATTTTTCATGAAATATTTTAAAATATAAATATATCCAGGAAATCAGAGTTTTCGAAATGTTTCCGTTTTTTTTACAATATTTGTACAAGATTTTAAAAATATTTTGGTGAAACATCGTAATATCAATTTAATGCAATATATTTTAAAACGTTTTACAAGTTGTTTACCAAATATTACTGAAATATTTTATTGAAATATTATAAAAAACCGATTTGCATAAATATTTCATCCTGCATGATGAGTAATATAGTACGCTTCGTTTTTCCTCGATATAAGACGGCAAAAGACTCGTATAATTAAGTCGCTTCATTAAACCTTCGTGTAAACTGGGAACAACACAAATATTTACAACATCCCAGATTCATCGGCGTGCGAATGCCAAACATTCGCGACCGGTTCGTGTTCGCTGGTGACAACACGCGCGCGCGGCATATATATACCGTCCTGTTGCTTTTCTTGTTTGGAGAACAGTTTGCCGGTTCCAACGGGGAGCAAGATTTGCGAGGCGGATAAAATGGCGAGTCAAACGCTCTCGCTCGCTGGTGGATCAGGATAAATGCGATGTCGCACATCGCCCGAGCGTATATATATATGCGATATATTTACTGTTACAGGACGTTCGCGCGGCGCCAATGTACCTGCGGGTCCGCGACCAGTTCACCAGCAGTATCGCGAAAGGCGAGGACTCGATCGCAGGTGCCGCCCGCGCGTCGCCGCCGCGCCGCTTTTCTAATCTCCCGTCGATCTAATTCATGCGAGAGAGACGTGCGTGCGCCGGGAACGGAATAAAATTGGCGACGCTCTCGCGAGAAAACGCGACACGGTCTTGCGGAATCGTCGGCGATCACAGTCCCGTCGAATGAATTATTAGATACCTGTCTCGTTAAGTTCTCGGTCTCACGGAGCAGAACAGCGAGAGACCGCATTCACGATACCTCCGCGGCGAAGATCGGTATTTGCGCAACGCGGCCCCGCTGTGCGTCCTATTATTCGCGAGTTATCGAGGTCTTTGCGTTCGTCGCGGTGATACCCAGTACGATTACGCGCGTGTACAGCCTTCGATAGAAGGTATTCTCTCTTTCTCTCTCCTCTGTCATGCAAGTATTAATTCGAATGTAATTCATTCCAAGGAATACACCAAGTCAAATGATTTCGCTTCATTTAAAAATGATATAACTTTAAGTTACAACGCGTTTAACTGTTTATTGGTGCCAAGAATGATTAAAATAAAGACATTTTGATCTTTTGTTGACATTTTGTGTATCTCTTATAGAATACGGGAAGCGCAGAAGCTTGCAGCGATTACTGCAACGTTTGCGACGTTACTGCAATATCGCTGTAACATTGCAATGTTGCTGCAATATTGTTGGAGTGCGATTTGTGCTGTACGGTGAGCGTCAACATCTATATGGACACCAGTCCCTCTGTTACCATAGATAGATCGAATATAAAGTCTCTACCCAAGCAGAACAACAACCCATATATAGCACTGCAGACCATTACAGCAATATTGACTATGCGTTCAGCGAAATAGCAACTGTTATCCAATGAACACACGAAAGTCAACAAGAAATGAAAGTGACTTTATTTTAATTTTTAACATTAACAAACAGTCAAGTTTTGTAATAAAAAAATCATCATTTTGTTTTTCATGACGTCAAAATAAAGCGATTTTTACTTTCTCTTAACTTGGTGTATTCCTTTGAAATATATTATGATCTTTTAATATCATGAGATCGACTCTCTTTCTCACGGATCTAAATGTAGAAATCAATCGCATTAAAGAATTTTACAACAGCTGCAAAGCTGCTCTTTATCTGCCGAACGCAGCCATTGTAACGTTCTATAGCAATATTACAGTAACATTACAAATGTTACAGTAATATTACTCCAAATTCTGTGCTGTTGGGGAACTCGATATACGATATAAAACGACGTTGAAACGAATCGTAAATGATTGAAAAGTGACTTTTATTTAGTAATCATTTTGCAATCATTATTCACTGTCATGATGACTTTGTGTTCTGCTTGGGTAATCTGCACTCGTAGCCAGCCCTCCCTCAATATTGAGTTCAAGAAGAAGCTCTATGAATGAGCTCGAACGACGTCAGGAAACACCTCCGGTACAAGAATTGAACAACGGGGGACTCCGATTGCATCTGGAAGGCTGGAAGTATAGCGGCCTGGTTCGCGTCGGGTGTCATCCTCGCGACACGGATCGACGCTCGCCGAAAAGAGAACCTTCGGGAACAAAAGCATTACCGTGCGCAGTATAATATATATCATGTGCACGAGGAACCGTTCCGAAAAACCGAAAGCGACGCAACGTTGATTCTTACCGTCGCCAGTATACGCGGATGACACGCGCCATCGGCGTAAATATTGAAACAAGTGACGTAATATTAGTTGGCGCGAGGCATGATAATAAGCAGGGACGTCGTCGTTGCTCGTCGGCGCACCTCGCGATCAGATAAAGCCGCTCGAAATTGTTCCCCGTTTCGAGGTCGACGCACCGCTCGCGTATCTGCCGCGGAGGAGCCCGATAAAAGGTTCAGTCCGGATCCGCCGTCGTTGCCGGCCTGCCGTTGCATTCCCGAATCCCCGCCGGCGGAAACGCACGGAATGGAGGTGAGTCTCTCCCTCGCTTTGACTGTAAAAAAAAGAAAACGTAAAAAAAAGAGTTTCCGGAAAGCTGATTGCTCTTCCAAACACTCCACCCTAGCGAACACCGAATATATAACTATGGTCGTGTTAATAAAGCTGTGAAATATTTATATACATGTTAATATAGCAGTTACACTTGTAGTGTCCGGTTTCTGATCAATGCAAGATTAACTTTCAACCTTGGTTCAATTTTCTCTCTATTCCTATAAGTAGAAATAGATTTGCACGGTAAGTTAAATCGAAATGAAAGTTAATCTTACGTTGGGGAACTAAAAGTTTGTTTTATGTTCCTACCGCAATGTAGTTTAATTTTAATCTCGGTTCAACTAACTGTCCACCTTTTTCTAGCTCTAAGAATTAGAAAAAGCCGTGAAGAGTAAGTTGAGCTGAGACTAAAGTGATCTTTACATTGGCAGAAGTGAAAGACGAACTGAGCAAACAATTCAGCTAAAACGAATAAGACTGAAATTTATACTGAAACATATTTTCGTAGAGGGGTCGTTCATTGAAACGATGTAACCGATCTGCCTGTCCCACAGGTGTTCCTTATACGCTTCCTGCAATTTAAAGAGAAATACGCGTATAACGTGGACTTGATGGTAAATATATATTTGGATCTCTAGGAAAGTTAGAGATGCGTGCTAGACGAGACATCAGGAAATAGTAAAATATGGAAAGTGTAGCTAAACGGAATAAATTGCTATCGTGACGATAGTTTTATTTATCTCGAATGTTCGAGCAGTGAGAGAATTGACAGTCTACACGGAAAAAGATGACTAATAGCATTAATTGACAGCAGTTTAATAAAAAATAATCTTGGTAATTTTCGATGAAAATCATGTGTACTTTTGTTTTAACGAAATGTTATTTATTTGATTAATATTAGATATTATTAAATTACACAAGATAATTTCCAATTAAATTATGTTTTACTAATGCTGTTAATTTAATATCTTTTTTTTTTTTTCGTGTTCAGTTCGAAGTGAGATCGCTTTTTATATTTGTTTTAAAGTAAAGAAACAGAAATCGCGCTCGCTTATACTTTGATTTCATTGCATTCTTTTTATCTTTTCTCTCGAAAGATTAATAAAATAAAAAATAAGTACAGACATAGAGAGATAAAAAGATACAATACTATTGATTAAGGAAACAAGGAACTTGAAAAAAATACTTGAAAGATATAATTACTTTATGATTTAATTCATGTGACGGAATATGTTATTAGAGGTCTGGTTGTGAAAAGACTTGGATTCCACTGAGCGAGAGTTAATTCCACCTCGCACTATTACGCGTGACATTGCGACTATGTTTACAATGACATTTTTCATTGAGTCGTCTACGCGATGTTGATATCATATCTCTTACTCGGTTTCTTCGTAACGTTTATTAATTTGCTTTAATTACAAAAGCGATGTTAGTGTTACACGTAAAAGGAAGAATAATCAAAATTTTTGGTCCAAATTTAAAAATTTGAAATAAACACGCGTACTTGTAATATTTCATCTATAATAATTAGGCTGTAATACAACATATTTCGCATATGTATAATATTTGTTCAATAAATTTGTAAATCCATCGCAATTCCTGTCATATGTTTGCGGAAAACTTTTGTTCACGTTTGTGCGTCCTTCTTAAAATTCTAAACAAATTGTTGACATGGAATTTTTATCAGGAAGTGCGTTTGATATCACTTAATGTATTACAATTTGAATTTTTGCTACATATTTTTAGACATGTCGCAAGTTGAAACCAGTATCGATGTAATAACAGACCTTGAAAATTGATCCTTTCGAAGCCGAATGACTTATTCAACTATAATTCGATTCGAGTTGACGTAATATTGTACGCGATCTTCATACAGAACGATACAAGGCTCAAGATCAAAATGAGGTAGTCGTATTTGACGCATGATATAAAAATGTAGACCTCTATCTGGAAGAAGACAAAATGACTGTACGAATATATTTATTATATACAATCAAAGTCAAGGCAGTAATCTAATTTAAGTATATTATTCTTTTTTACATAATGATTTATTTATTATATGATAAAGATACAGAAAGTAAAATCCTGAAAATTGATTTTATTGAAGCTTTATGTGATCGTATTTTATCGTTACCTTTGAGCTTACTGTTATGAGTCTTAAATATTATCCTACTTATAATGAGTCTCAATGATCTTTGATTTCAATTCCAAGTATATCCGTCTACATTTTACAACTTATAACACTTGAAAGAGAATGACTTGACAATTCAAATAATGTTAATCGACATTGGGAGAACTGTAATCGACCTTAAGTCGGTCGCTCTCATACATTCTCGAAGGAAGCGAAGATGGTGCAGGCCGAGAGGAGAGACGAAAGAGGAAGAGTCGTGGCCCATTTCTTTTAGAAGGGAAACGATGATTACAGTTAAGCCGCCGTTACCTCCGTCGGTGCTCGCTCAGTTTTCTGTGGACGGCATTCCTGACCGGCGTCACAGCTGGAAATCCTCGTGAGAAACTCGGTATAGCGGCTGTAGCAACAGCTTCTGTCCTCGCCTCGCCTTTCGTACGTCACGTCAACCCTTTTACGGCACTTTTCTTGCAAGAGACACCGAGACGAGGTATTCAAGTTGGCCTTGGAGTCTTTTTCAGACCTGATTAATCGTCGCGCGAAAATTTATTCAAGTGACCTTTAATGATATACCCGAGCGAATGCAAAGTTTATGAATCAACGAATACAACCGATACAAATATATATCGTAGAAATTTCCCAGCAAAACAGACAGAATAGCTATATAACATATTTATGTAAATATATACACATTTTACATCTATGTTACATTGAGAAAACTTCTGGTTGAAAATGGCCAAATCAATTCTTGTCATATATATCGGTCAGAATTTTAATTATTACAAGAATTATAAATCAGCGTATTTTTAATCAGAATTCCAATTAATGTAATCAGATTTTTTTTCAGTGTACCTGCAGTTATATTTGATGTTTACCGAAAAATTGTGAAAAAATAGTATCTATTGTATTAATGAAAGAAAATCTGTTGGATCGAGTATAATATTCTCCATTCGAATATAGTTTTTCAGTTATTTCTAATAGTTTTGCAAGCCCAACAGTATTTCTTCATAAAGGAAGATCAGACTTTTAAGATTTTGTGTAAACATTTGAAACGGAAGTGACTCAAAGAAGAAGAAAAGTGGTAGTGGAGAGAAGATTTTATCAGGATAAAATCGCCGATGTGTTCATTGATACGAAAGTAACGCTCGATTTCCAATAGCCTTGATTTCGCCGAACGTTGTCGCTTGATCGCAATTTAGGTTCCTGTATTTTTTTCGTATACAGAAAATATCGCTTTATTCATCCGCTTCATGACTTCATAAACGCATGACGTGTGTCGGGACAGTTGCACTGGAACACGATATAATTTTTTCTGAAGATAAAAACTGATAATGTTCGATATGCGATCGATAAAGGCAAAGATGACGGTTATTGTTGCAAGAAGCAATTTGCTGCACCGCTGAAAACCCTTTCACCTTCCTACCTCACACATATGTAATTCTTTGAAAGTGGTCTCGTTCTCCACGGTATCATTCATATGAAATAACATATCTATTTATCAATAGTTATTACAATCAATCCATTAATCAATATTGAGTCCCAAGACTCGTATAAGCGCGATGAGAAAGATATCGAGAGAATTGGAATACACGTATAAAACATGACATAAAAATTTAAAAGACGTCATTCTGTCGTGCCATTTCTTTTATATCTGCAGATCAATTATTAGAAACCTTAATACTCGTAAAAAGGATCAGATAAGTTCTTCAACTATTCGATTTTCGATCGGATGCACATTGAAAGTAGAGTACTTTGTTTTTTAAACGAAATTTTAATGAGATTCCTTGTCTCGAAGTTTTTGGATTCTTTGTAAAGAAATTTTAAAACTCTCTGATAAAACAGAAGTCCGATTGTATTGTATATTATTGTAACATAACTTAAAATATTTTTAATTTTTCGTGAAAACATGTTGAAACCCTGATAAGGAAATCATTGAATTTTAATCTCGAGTAATCTCGTACTTTTCGAGGATAGTTTAAAACGGTCCATATTTTCACGTGTGAAATGTTTGATATGCATATGCAGGCGGAGCATAGACTGGAGCAGTTAAAGAGGGCGACGGACAGAATACAAAGGGAAATTGAAGAAGTCACCGAGAGGGAACACGAACTGCGGAACGTGGGTAGCATTAAAACCACATCCCACGAGACGGTAGACTTCAAGGTATCTTCAGAATGCACCAAATAAAACACAGTTTAGCATCTGTATCTCTAAAAATCCCACGCATCTATATTTATATTTATATAAAAATCGAAATATTTTCGAGCCTGAAGAACAAGATAAAAAAATGTGAAAATATGTTTGGAAATCGTGGAATCGCTCTCAAACACGGAAAATTCATTTGTATTTAAAATAATGTAATTTTATCGTATAGGTGCGCCGTATGCCACAAGCTCTGTCTTCGGGAAAACTGAAAAGAACAACGTCCACGCCGCAGATACTGGAAGCAGTTAGCCCGACGTCGTTATCGCCAAACTTGACGCCAAAGATGACGAACGGCGTGATATCTACGCGGACTACACCGACCCCACTGCGCTTTGCGACCATACCAAGCCAGAAGGGTTTGATGCATAGGTTTCTAGCTACACGGGGAAAACTCTATAAGAACAATTCGCCGAACGACGACAGTTTGAATTCTCCTATAACGCCCGTTATCACGCTCAATCCCCTAAGTATTAAAGCTTTTAATAGAACACTGGAAATACCATTGGAGCCGGACGACACCGACGGGCCACAGAAACCGTTAACGAGGAAAGGATATGTTCCTGTCGAGCAAAAGATTCAAAAAGAGCTGCATGATATGAAAGAGCGGGAGAACGAATTAAGGTATCGAAGTTTTCATATCGAGGAATTTACTTTATTTTACTAAAGGTCCAAACTATTTTTTAAATAACAGATTAAAGGGAAGATTGCGATTAACTTTCTATAATTGTTTAAGAATAATTTTTTTAGTTTATTAAGAATTAAACGATTTGTACTATTATTATATCTCCAATTCTGTGTGACGATAATCAATAATACAAATACAAAAAATAATATAACTTAGGTGATTTATTTAATATCTGATTTTGTTTACAATGAAGAAAGCATTAAAAGGATAAAGTATTACGTTATCTGAGCAAATTGCTGCATTACAATAAAACATAACAAAAATTGCGTAAAGGAGCCTTTTTATTTCATTATAACATGTACAAACTTAAACTGGTTCGTGTAAATCTCGTTTATCTTCTAGATTGATGAGATCGCAAATGTTGGCAAAGTCTCAGCCGAATCTACTTGACATAGGAAATGACAACGATTCCGATATTTACGATGGCTCCAGTTCTCTTAGAAGTGGCACTTCCACTAATACCTTGAATGAAGATGAAATCGAAAGAGAACATAAAGGAAAACACAAGGTTGGCAATGTTTTTTTTCACTTTTTACAATTAATTACTATTACACCGAAATAAATGTGTTAGATTAAAAATAATTCTTTGGATCGTGTCTGTGGATGAGATATATTTTATTAAGCGATAAAAAAAACCTTTTATTATTTGTAGCCTAATCCACGACGTCGTAACACGCTGATCGCGCAATGGGAGAATCTGATAGCCGCCAAGAGAGAAGCTATTGAGAATAATAATGAGAAAGATAATTATTTTTAAAAGTTCTACAATTTGCGGACAACAACACCGTCTTTATTTTTATCCTATCGGTATCCTGTTCTACTTGAATGATCAATTGTAAATTAATAATACTTATTAATATTACAGTGAATAACTGTATTGTAATTAAGAGCATTGCTCCACCTTTCCTGAAACATATCTTAAATGAATATTTTCTTGTTTTTTATCTTGTTTATTTATATAGTTTATTTATGAATGAACCATTTTTTGTGTTTAAATATTTATGCGCTCTAGTATTAATTATAAAGTTTAATTCATCGCGTCTCTGCATGTTTTCAGTATTAAGTTGTTGGCTAAATGTTATTGAAACGCGACTGCTTATAAAATTGTAGAATCTTCTTTAAGAAAGTAGAGCACATTTTGTTTCATGGTTATTGATAAATTGGAGATAACATGAATACAATATGTAAAATATTTTCACTCGCGAGCGACTGAAGTTTTTGTATGTTATCATCTAATACAACTTTGCGAGTGAAAAGTGTTTATTATATAATAGTTAATAATTCAATCGATTTTTTGGACATATATATATGTATAGTATTAAAAATATAACATATATCAAATATTAATTAGTCGTAAAAGACAGGTAAGATATTCGATGAATACCTGCATGTGAAAAATAAACCCAGTTGTAATAATAATATATAATTGAATAATAATAATTATTGCATTGAAAATATTGTTTTATCATTCTTTCTGGCATTTTGGTTTCATTATTACTACATTTCATTACCTTAATTTATTCTCATTATTATAATAGAATCTATATATAGGTATAATATATATATTATTATATAAAGATATTAATTACTATAATGTTTAATTTTTATTTTAGAAGTATATATCCTATTGCAGTACACATATATAATTAGGTATAATATCATGATGCACACACAAGTCAATTAAATTTAAAAATTTTCAAATTATTGTTGGCACTCTGAGACTCCTTTATCTATATCTATACATTGCATTATTACATTAAATTTTATTAAAAAGTAGGACCGCGATAATAAATAATAAAGAAATATAAAACAAAAAGATTGATCATACTTTATTTAATTAATACTCATCTAATCAGTCATGGATGTAGCAGGGGAGACAAAAAAAATCACGATCATAGCATAGAACAGAACCACAAAATCGCAGACATTATCCACTGAGAAGACGTATTAACATTGGCTATTTTAGTTCAATGTCCACATTTTAAAGACATAGAGGCGCTTTAAGATAAAGTCCACACCGGTATCACAGTATATACAGTAGCGCAACTCTCCTGATTTTGTGAAGCCTAAAATGAAGTGCACATGCGCGGCCGAGGCGCGTAACCAATCAGGGCACTGTATTCTATCTCACTTCTTCTTTCTATTGTCGGTGTCTGTCAGTCCCATTGAAATGTCCATATAAGGCATTTAAAGGACCATTTGACGGAAAGTATTTCGGTTCGGGTGCTTTCCATTATATGATGCGTGTCTGCGGATGAGCTCGTCTCGATTGTTCGTCATTTAGCACTTTTTGACGACTAGGGCTCTTATGACGTGCATTATTGCGACGTGACGACGCCGTAGACGCAGGCGCCCGGAAACCGGTCGAGCGACGCCATTTTCGCGGGCATTGCATCATCCGTTCGTTTTCATATTTTTGTACGGTTTACTTTAAAGACGTGATCTGGCCGTATCGATCTCCTATTTCATTGCTTGGAGGCGGGAGCCATTATTTAAGGTAGAAGAAGAAGAGCCTTTGCTTGTGTGTGCTACCAGTTGCACCAGGCCGCCGATAGATGGCGCTACCGTCGAGTGCTGCAAGCGGGTTGAAAATCGCATCACTGATAGAAATTAAACTTTTACTTAATTTCTCCATAAACAAAGGTATGCTGATTATTATTACTACATGTTACTGTAAAATCATAAAATTCAATAAAATATATAAAATGACTTCTAAGTACACATATATAGTATATTTTAATACGTAGAAATTCTGTTATTAATATGTATAATTCTATCTCAACAATTCTTTCTAATTTTAGTTCTAGATTTACCAAATAATGTATCGGAAATACTAAATGGCCGATACAAAGATACAATAAATAATGAACTTTCTACATTTATCGAGGCAATAAGAAATGGTGATAATTTAGAAGAGATTATACATAATAGTTTATCTGAAACTCATATGCATTTGTCATGGCTGTGTACAGGAGTAGCTTCATTATTATACTTTGTCCAATACAATTGGACAGGCCCTCCTGTTGATGAAGATATTGATTGGTTGAAAACTAGAAGAGACGAAGCACTCAATCATTTATCCTTGCATGATGGATGTAATATAAATGTACAAAAACCAGAATTCCTTTATCTGTCTAAGAAAATATTTTCTAACGTAGATCTGCAGCTTAAATATAAAAGTTGCATTTGGTGGCTGTTTAGAGCTACTCTATTACATCAACATGTGTTAGATGAAGACACAGGAGTACTTTTTGAAGAAACTGAGAATTTAATAACAGAAATTAGTAAGCTGAATATATTGGAACATTCTCTTTGTAATCTTTTATATAATCTAGAAGCTGCTGCATTTTATTTGTACTATAGAAGATCACAGAATTCTGAGAAGCACCTTGAACATGCACAAACAATAGCAGGTTTGAAATTAAGTTTAGAAGGCGCAATGGGAAAACGTACCAAGTATCAACAAGAAGAAAAACCGCAATTATATCTCAAAGTAGAAATGAACAAGGATACTTTTCCTTCGTTAGATTGCAAAGATGTACCAAAGTCTCTGAGTTTAAATGATTTTGATGATTTGAGATTAGACTGCATTGAGTTTTCAGAACATAAAGAAGAGACTAAATTAGGTATGATAGAAGAAGCAATAATTTTAGGAAAATAGTAAGTATATATTTATATCAATTATAGCACGTAAACATTAATATAAGAGCGATTTTAATAGTTAACAGTATTCAGTTACAGTTGTGTCAACCTACATATGAAATTACTGATGAGGAAATCAGACCCTATCTAAGTGTAAGCTATAATGTTAACATGATTTTTTCTTTATTATTTATGAATAATATTGATTATTCATAAATATTTAATGTAATGGTTCATTATTGATAGATAGTATTAAGAAATATTTCTTATAGAAAGTTATTGAGAGTACAAAAAATTGGTCGTTGAAGATGACTTCTTTGTACTATCGTTGCTCATCGGAGTCTGGTAATAAGAGAACTGTTAATAGATCTATGAAGCAAACAGAGTCTCTAATAAATGATTACAATGATGTAAAAACACCTGTAGTCAGAAGATTGGATTTATTTTTTGCAAGTGGTATGAGACCGATTTGGATATTGGAGGAAAAATGGGGTAATCTACTGTTCAGTTTTGGTGATGTAAAAGCAGCTCTGGAAGTTTTTATAAAACTAGAACTGTGGGAGGATGTGATCGTCTGTTATAACGTATTAAATTTGAAACATAAGGTATATTTTATATTAATATATTTTATATTATGATAAAAAATTATGTAATAAATAACTTATGTGAACGCGTTTTCAGGCAGTTGAGATTATCGAGCAGGAAATATCTAAGAAGCCAACGGTAAAATTGTGGTGTCTGTTAGGAGATGCAACTGGTGATGTGAGTCATTATGAAGTGGCATGGAAATTGTCCGAGGAAAAAAGCAGTAGAGTACAAAGACATTGGGGATTGTATTACTTTGCAAAGAAAAATGTTAATATTTGAGTCACTAACTGCCAAAGTAAACCTTTTATTCAAAACTTAATGTAATATTTATTTTTAGTATGTCGAAGCAATACCACATTTAAAGCTATCAGTTGAACTGAATAATATTCAGGAAGATGTATGGTTTAAATTAGGCTATGCAGGATTACAAATAGAAGATTGGAAATTGGCTGCTAAGGCATATAAACATTACTGTTCTTTAGAACAATGTGTACGTACACATATTTGATAATTTTACAGTTGACATATGAATTTCATAAAAATCTTGTTCTATCTAAAAATTTCAGTCTTTTGAAGCATGGAACAATTTAGCAACAGCATACATAAAATTGGGAGATAAAACAACAGCTTGGAAATTTTTACATGATGCCATAGCATCTTGTTATGATTGTTGGCAAGTATGGGATAATTTAATGATCGTAAGCATCGATTTGGGACATTTTTCGGAAGTACGTATTTACACTTCTTTTTACAAAAATTCTCAGTTTAAATATCTAAGCTAATTGCAAAAGCATTAACATTTAAAATTATAAAATTCATGTATACATATATTAAAAGTGAATTTTATATATATATATATATACACACGCATATATAATTGTATTTTTTTGATATAGTTAAATTTTTATATTAAATATATCTTATTAATAGTTTTAAATAATTTATTTACAGGTTATTCGATGTTATCATCGTATTTTGGATTTGAAAAAGAACCATTTAGATGTTCAAGTTCTCCAGATATTAACAAATGCTATAGTAAATAATATTAATGATGCAAACGGAAATCCAGCATCTCGTTTGCTTCAAAATAGTTTGGAATTATTTGGAAGAATCACCTCTATTATAGTTAATAATCCAGATATTTGGAGAATGTACGCTGAACTTGTCGTATTGAGAAAAACAGACATTGACGAAGAGAAAGCGGCACAGTACCTACAAAAAGCATATCGTTTTATCACTTCAAATCCATGGAGTCATAACGAAGCTGCAACTTTAAATGTGCTGAATTTATGTTGTGATTTAGCACAAGCATATTTACGTTGTACTATTGATATTGCAGTTATTAAGAAAAGGAAGATGTTAGGAAGCGCTAAATTGTCATTACTAGGAGTCGTGAAAAAAGTCAAGGAACAAGAGTGGAGTAATACAAATATCATCGAACAATTAATGAAAGTTGAAGAATACTTAGCGACTATAACGAATGAATTGGAACAAATAAAATCTATACAATAAGGATATTACTAGAAAAATTCTTTTTCTACAGAACTTTATAAAATTAATAATATTTAATAAAATAACATAGTTTTACAACAAACAATATAAATACATTTTAAATTCTGTTTTATATGCATTGTATATAATTAGTTATTATAATTAATTATTAATATCAATATGATAATATATTCTACTTATACACACAACTGTTAAACTGAAAAATCACCATATTAATATTCATACATATTTTTGTTAGACAGCTGGACATATTTAGTCATTTAAATAGATAAAACTCGTTACAGATTATATATTTACGAAAGTAAACAATTTAAATAAATTACTAAAGAATTTTTTTTCAAATATATATATATATATATGCTTTGTATATTAATATTATTCTATATAAATGCATGAGAATGTTTCACATTTTAATTTAATAATGTTTAAAATTTGTAATCTGCAACATGAAAATTTTTAATTTATTCACTTTCCAAATTCTGGGTATTTGTCTTACTTTGATTAATTTTGAATACTTAGGAAAAATTAAAAATAATAATTTTATTTTTGAAATATACATTTTAATTGAAATTTATACTATCTTTCCAAATATTATCGATTCCAAATATCTTTTTAGAAATTTTGTTTATAATAATATCATACTTACATTATCCTCACAATGTTTTATTTTTTTAAATAATATAAAGTACTACTTTTTATATTGTAATTTATTGTTTCCTCAATGTTCCAAGATCTAATTACACTCTCCTCTTCTCAGAAATGTTAAGAACGTCCCTAATTATAGAAAAATTGAATAAGACTGTATATAAAAAATAAATTTTGACAGTTAGAAAGAACCAATAATTTAACAAAGGTAATAAATTAGCACATATATACGTTATAATAATACATAATAGAAAATATAATTAAAAACATAAAAATCAAAATAATACAAACATTTCGACTCCGTTCGGGTCATTTTCAATGTAACAATAAAATTATTTAAATTAATAATCGCAATAATAAAGACTTTCAAGTATATCTATTGTATAATCTTGTTGCGTGTCAATAATTTAATAAGTTCCTAATTATTTTTTCCTGTTTGAAATAATTCTTGTTTTATTAACATTGAAAATTTTGGTACTTTTATTCATTAATAAGAAATAAATTATATTATTAAAAAAGAAAAGTGCAGCAACTTGACGGCATTTAGGAGCGAGATAGAAAACTGGCAACTGCTACTAGCAGCATCATAGCTGTTCCTGAATAGAAGAGTGGGGGAGTACAAATATATACGAAGTGCTAACTCACTTATCGTACTACATATATCGTATTTGTTTATCGCTGCGTTGCAGATTGTACCTTGCTCTCACGTATACTACATCGCATTTTTATCGCTTTTTGCGAATATCGCAATTGATATCGTCTAGCACTGTAAGTATTCAGGTGGCTATTAAACGCTATATATTATTTTACATAACTAGAAACGATAACCGGCATATTATTTTTTTTTCTATTCATCTTTTTTCTTCCAAAAACCTAGCTCGTGTTAAACGAAATATTTCTGCTGATTGATTATGTTTGAAAGTACAAGTATATATATATATATATATCATTATATTTTTATAACATTAATGTCCACATCCACCAATGTGATTAACTTGAAGCTCGTTTAACTTACTTATCTTTTTCTAGTTGTAAGAATTAGAAAAGATAATGAGCAAATTAAGTTCATCTATTGGTAGAAACGAGCCTGAATTTGCAATATCACTGTCTCGGGTCGTGTATAAAATGTATGTTGTAACAGTTTTTTGAAGAACATTAATTTATTTCAGATGTCTTTTGCTGGAAAAGTTGTCCTAATAACAGGAGCTAGTTCAGGTATAGGTGCTGCAACAGCTGTTCACCTAGCTCACCTTGGGGCGTCGTTGTCGATAAGTGGACGTAACAAGGACAATTTAAATAAGGTAGCCGAACAGTGTGGACAATCCAAGCCATTCATCGTAACGGGAGAACTAACTAATGAGAACGATGTAAAAAATATTATTGATTCGACAATCAAGCACTATGGTAAATTAGATGTTTTAGTTAACAACGCTGGAATTTTGGAAAGCGGTACTATAGAGACCACAAGCTTGGAACAGTATGACAAGTACGTAATAATAAACTGATAATATATAAATTTACATCAGTATTGATATAAACTATGTTACGTTTTGATAACATGCTCGTATCATAAAATATGTATTTGCAGGATTTTCAATATAAATGTTCGCTCGGTATATCAACTAACAACACTGGCAGTGCCATATTTAATCAAGACAAAGGGCAACATTATAAACATTTCTAGTGTAAATGGAATACGATCTTTCCCGGGTTGTCTGGCATATTGCATGAGTAAAGCAGCTGTGGATCAATTTACACGTTGCGTTGCTTTAGAATTGGCATCAAAACAGGTATATGTAAACATAATGACTGTTTTCTTTTTTCAACAACTTAATATTGTTTTTAAAGATTTTATTATTCATATTATTTTAAAATGTTTTAATGCACTAGGTGCGTGTGAACGCCGTGAATCCTGGCGTTATAATAACAAACCTGCACGAAACCAGTGGAATGAACCCAGACCAGCTTAAAAGTTTCTTCGAGCGCGGTAAACAAACGCATGCTCTAGGAAGAACGGGCGATGTTTCGGAAGTCGCAAAGACTATTGCATTTCTAGCAAGTGATGATGCCAGTTTCATAACAGGAGCAACATTACCTGTAGATGGAGGTAGACATGCCATGTGTCCTCGCTAAAAAACTTAAGTCGTCCGTATAAATGATATATGGTATATATGATATATATATATATATATATATATATGTATATATATATCCAAAACGTAATTATTCGTAATCTATTTTCATACAAAAAAATGCTTACATTTTTGTAGCAAAAAAAGAAAGTGAAACTTCTTATAGTATATAACCAGAGTATAAGGATAAGCAATCCTTTTGGCAAAAATGTAATAAGTCAATTTTAAAACCTCCGATTTTATAAAGCACATTTCAGAAAAAGATAATAAAATTTATTATCTTTAATTTTATATTAAAATATACAGGGACATTTAAATAAAAAGCAGCAACCAATATATAATTAAAATAAATGAGCAGGATATTTTAATTTTAATTTGAAAAACGTTCTATAATATTTACAATTTTAATTCATAAGAGTAATTTTGTATCTATATTTTATAAATATTATTTTCGCTATGGGGAAATATTGAAAAATTTAATTTAGACATTCAGTTAAACCCATTGGAAACTTATCGTTTAATTTTTATTTTGCCAACAAAAATGGCAGTGTTAACGATTTATGTTATAATAAACACAATATATGTGTAACACATAATATAGATTGACGTAAGAAATATTTCTACAGTTTACAGCTACGTTGCAACTTGTTCTCTGTAAGATGATAATTTACATTGACGGATGATAATAACACACAAGTATAGATAATATATAACAAGTATAGATAATATATAACGTAATGTATATATATATACAACAATAACTTCCTTACAAAAGTATTCTTTAATATGTTCACCATTTGTGATGAATTGCAGACAAACTATTGCATTTTGGCTTAAATATATATATGTAAAATAATTAATTTTATATAGTTCATCAAATGCGGTTTTTTTATGCATAAGAAACACTTATACATATATGTATATATCGCTAACAATGTAATATATCTTCATTTTACATTTGAAAATCTCGATTTTCAGAGATATTATATAACACTACAACATAACTGTTTCGATAAAAATAACGAAATTTTCGCTAAGAAATTATTTCTTTCAGAATACTAATATTCTTCTATTTTTCAATAATATTTATACTTAATAGTATATCTTTTAATTCTTATACATATACAAAAAATAGGGATACCACCAATGTGGCTAGTACGAAATCTCTATAGGATCTCTTTGTATTTCATTAATAATACAAAAAAAATATAAGACTATTTCTGCAGTCAAAAGTATAGTATCCTATCACTGAAACTCGTCCGAGTCTTCTTATTCAATAATATGGCTTTGAAATATTCAATCTGTCAAAGACGATTATCACAATAATTTCCTACTGGAATTATGCATATAGCTTAGAGCAGACGTTGAGAAACATTCCTGTTTTGCATCTGCAGATAAGTTTATCCAGATAGAGGATAAATGTTTCAGCCTTTACTGGCAGGTACTCTGTTATTACTATTGTTTTTCGAATCTACTGCGCTTAATGCTATACCTAATTGTGCTGCATAATATGTCAACATAATGGATACCTGAAAAGTAAAAAAAATCGATCATTATTATACCTTTCATAAAATTATCATATTATTATCAAGGTTATTTTTCACAAGCACTATGAATGTATAAGCTGCGTTCCGTTATTCAATAAAATGGCTTTGAAATATTTTATTCATTGCAAGTGCAGAAAATTGTTTATATATGTTATGCATATTATAATTTCCAATATTTGTAGTGAATAACAAAACACAGCCTTAATGTACATACCTGAGAATACGGTAATGGACTGTGGAAATAATGAAACCCGAGCAAAGTGTCAGATATGACAAAGCAAATGCTTCCAATGCAACTGCACAACTTAGTCCACGTCCACAATTCCTAATGGATAAAATATGATTAATTCTCTGTATTACATTGATTACATATAAGAACTAATACTTGCGACAAAGTTTTTAGAAAAATGATAATTTATTATTAGAGAAGTAAGTATTACATATTTTTAAAAGGAATAGAGGCGACTAACAGAGGTATAAAGTTAATTGTTTCTATAGTTTTTTTTCTATATTATCATATAAATGTACCCCGAAGAATTGCACTCTTGATATGGCTCTCCATGCCATAGTGGTAAGTAATACTGTATAAATTGGTACTCCTATTGTTAAAATCCCATTTAATCCAGGCATCAAAGCACATATAACTGAAAGCAGTACATTAACCAATTAATTATTAACAGATAGCGATCAATGAACATTAATATTTAATCGATTAAATAAACACACATTCGCAATATTTCTATCTATAAATCTTACCAATTGAACAAGACATGTACAGTATTACTCCGAGTGTTAAATTAAGGGGGTTGAATCCAAATGCAAATATATACATAATTTGCGCAATAGCAAACATACACATCCCTGCAGTGAAGCAATTAGGCCACACTAATAGTGCGTCACCTATACAACTAAACACTAATCCCGTTAATATACGCCTGGAGAAGGCATATCTGCAAAGAGATGAGTATTGCGTTAGCAATGCTGAAGCAAAAAGATTACCACGATTTAAAATCTAGCTCATCTCGTTATGAGCACTCTTTACTTACTCTTTAGACAAACTAATTCCGTGCAACAAAACAAAAATAATGAGGCTTATTATGGGTAAACATTTAAAACACGCCGTTAATAGAGATGGCTGTTCAGCAAGTAATACAAAATACACGGACACGCTTTTAAAGAACGGTACCAATTTTGGCCCAACGCTTTTAATCTGAAATGTAAAAATATAATTTTATTATTTAATTGCAAAAACTCGATATGCAGAAACGTTGTAACAATAAAAATGTATTTAAATGATAACTTTAATAGACCAATTATTTTTCTCTAAGGTCACTTATGTAAATACGAAATAAAAAAAAAATAATTATAGAAAAAAATAATTGTATTTTACAAAATAGAGAATACAAAATTCCACGATGAATTATTTTAAACTACAATTTTAACTATTATACATTAAATTCACAAAAATTGCCTATTTTCAGTAAGAAATGCTATGTTAAGATAGCTTATCTAAATACGTAAAAATACAGTTTGATAATAATATGATAAACTAATGTCGGGAATGTCATAGATTAAGTTAAAAACATTTTCGATTATCATCGATTTGATATTTCACAATCATAGATAATTCAACCAAAAAAAAACACGCTTGTTTTATTGAATAGAATAACTTATATTTCCTAGCGGAGCTGAGATTAATTATATTTTTTTAGAATTTGTTTAAAGAAAGGGCGATTACAAATTAATTTTTAATTTATGATCACATTATTATTAACAGCGACTGAATACGATTATCGTAAAATTTTTCATATTTATATATTTATTATATTAACGTTTACAGTATATATTCTTTAATTTTTTTTATGTATAAAGGAAAAAAATTAATTACATATATTATTACCAAAATATATTCAAACGTTCAGCAAAGTGTTTCCTAGCGAGCTCTTCATCCATAAAACCTATCTAATGACCGTGCATGTTTGAATGAGATTTATCCGCAGTCACTGAGGCCTAATCATCGACCTAATCCAGCCAGTTACAAGATAGTACATTATCTAATACTGGTACCGTCAGGATGTACAATAGTCAATTTGATATAGAGTAGTCACTTTATGCCAATATGGTAGTTTTCTCTAATAGCACTTTATTGCAACAACTGCATTGGATTGATCTTTAAGATATTTCCAACAAGATCACGTAACACGGAAATTTTAACTTCTGGTTCGTACTTTGTAATTTCCGTTCGTATTTTTGTGATTCATTAATACTACATGTTGCAACTTAATGATTAATAATTTAGTTATCCGGTTCTTTGAGACATTGGAGAGAAATTTAGTTTACAAAACAGGAATTTTTAATTTACAAAACAATGCAAAATTATTAAAAAATAATTTTTCATACTAAAATACTGTATCATTCGTACATAATTTATTTCATATTTTTATTACAAAAATACAAATATATTTATAATGTTTATATAAATTGCAAATAATGTTTGTTGTAAAATGTAAATACGAAATGCAAATTATAATAAGTATCTTCATACAATCTTTCTACAGGCACAAAAAAACGGTGAGCAGTCCTGTTTTTTTTTCACTTTCCAAGAAGGATGCAAATCGCTTTAATTAACATAATTGTAACCGCGTGCCTACAATTTATCCGGAGAATTGCGAGTATCATACATATTCGCTAAAAATTGGTCGACTCCTCGAAAAATTCTTTCCATAAAGATGAAATTGCTGTCTGCGACAATAATATTAATGCTCCGATAATTTCCCGCGTATACAATAACACGCTTTCGATGTGCATGTCATAATGTAAGTAATATGCAAATCGAATTCTCGTCTTTTAGTTTCAACCACCACGCAAAGTAGTCACTTCGATTCATTCAATAAATTCTATTTTTACTCGAATATATGCCGCTCGCGTTCTAACAAAGGGGCGAGAGAACGAATACGTGATTCATATAAAGGGGGAAAACAAAAAACAGTAGCAGCAAGCTTATCTCTCGATTTAAATCGTACGACGACGGTGTTGTGGTGAAAGCGGCAATTGGAGTCGATTTAAATTTATAATAACAAAAAACAATCTAACAATAAAAGTAAAATAAAGCTAGCGATTGTTTACGGAATAAGGGTGACATATACGTCCACCTTTATCGGGCATGAACTACTGCCTATCGCAACCACGTCTTCTTACCACTTGTGTAGGCGATGACATCTTCGGTTGAAGGACACCAAAGGGGCGCGCGGGGTGGTCGGGGAGGGAGCAACACCGCAGCAGCCGTCTGTGTCACTCCGGACCGTCCGTAAGCCCAACCGACCGAGACCGTGACAGGCCCCGCGAGTGCTGATCGTTCGCAGGCTCCCTGTTTATTTATACGACCACTTTTCGACGCACCGTACCACACGCATGGCGTGTACTATACACACACATACACCCGACGCGCGCGCATCGCGCGCCCTGTCACCGGGGCACTGTGTTGTGCATGTGCACCACCGCCGATTGCATCACCCAGGGCGGCCAACCGGTCGGCGAGCAATCCCGTTAGCGTTGGGATTTCAGGCCAGGGCTGCGCGTTCGAAAATGGAATTTAACCGTATTCGTATATACGTGCTTCGCCGACAATTGTTTTGATTCTTAAACGATTTATGAAATCGTTTTTATAGAGACTCCCTTTTTTAAGATGCGATTCGAAGATAGATAATTTGAGAATTTTGGAAAAGTGTAATTAAAAGAGTTTGACGCACAGTCATCCACATTATTATTTTAATTAATTTTAATTTTATGCATTATAATTATATAATTGATATAAATAAGTTAATAAACGGTTATATTTTGCATGAGTCTTGAAGTGGGTATATAAAATTTAAAGGATTTTATAATATCGTTTGCAGATAATTTAAATCAAATATTTTTAAACTACGTAAATAATCGATACATCAAGTTTATTCGTATATAAAAATTGTTCAACAACGAATTATTTCTTAAACTATACTTTTTTTATTATAAGTTATTTGTATTTCGTACGAAATAATATAGTTAAAGATAATTTTAATTAATTATTTTTATACTATAAAGTTAATCGATAGCTGATTAATTAAGATTTATCTCGATGGTGCTGTCGAATATCATTTTTAATTGAATTTGAAAATTTTCGTACAAAATATAAATAATGGAATGATTCATAAGGAAATTGTTTAAGGAATCATTTTTATTTAATAATAACTTTTGTAAATCAATCGTAATTTAAATTAAATATTTTATAGTCTTTTTCTATATTAAATTAACTAATCAGGAAGTTAGATTAACCAATTGGCGACATGGACAATTCGGTGCTGTTTACAAGAATCGTAAGTCTGTTCGTGTTGCTTGACTTTCTGAATTCAGAACTTTGCGCTCTCTTTCTCTCTCTCTCAAATTTCCCTTTGGATAAAGAGAGAATTTATATATGCCTTTAATTCTTCCTCTTGATCTTTTAGTAATTCTTTACGCTAAATATTTCATTGATTAGTTTCTCTAATTATAAACGTTCGTATAGTCTTTAAAGGCAAACATAGAGATCGATTCGCATTGGTGAAGAAAATCGAAATTGAATTCGATCTTCGGAATCAAACATGGCAGTCCCAATATCCAACGCAATGATTTACTTTTTTGTAATGAGATAAGCAGAATTAAACATTTTTACTTTTCCCTACAAAAAAATCTAAACGTAACGAGATGGCGAAGTGTGTTAATTCCACGTTAAACAACCTATTGACGTCGTACAAGAATTGGATCGTAACGAATCCGCAATTATTAACAGACATCGAGGCTACTGTCAGATGTTTATCATATTTCAGTTTTGGTTAGAAGACAAGCCGTCGAACTTCATTGTTACGTTCCGCCGCGTTTAAGATACTAAAATGTATGTTCTTTGCAGGACAATTGCGCAATTCAACATTGGCCGTGGAGTTGATTTATTCCATGCCAAATCTGATAGTGCTCTGCAACGATTTGCTTATGTATAGCAGCAAACGTCAGAACTTGAAAATACCTCAGTTCGACTCGAAGATTAAAATTTGGTTGACCGTGGTGGAGTACACTGAGACCTTGCTCGAGGTTTCAGCTAAGAAGTTATGGGGGCCAAAGGGAAAATGGCTAATAATCGTAGTCATACAATTGTTTAAGTAAATATTAGGCGCTCTTTTATTTTACCGATAAATTAGCAGCGAATTCGGTTATTTGTATTACAGTTACGTTCATTTTTAACAGATTAACTTTAATCTTGCTTTACTTGCTCTCTTTGTCTTTTTTCTAATTCTTAAAACTGGAAAAAGATACAACGTTAAACCGAATTAAAGTTAATCTATATTGATAGAAATGGATAAAGCCTTGATTCCACCAATGTAAAGTTAACTTTGATTTTGGTTCAATTAATTTCTCATCTTTTTTTCTAATTTAAGGAATTAGAATCTTATATTGATGAAATTGGATCTTATGGTCTGTTTTTTTATTCCTGTACTATAAAGATACTAGATTGCATTAAAACTATTTTTTCACTTTAGTCAAATTTCAAATGTTTTACTTAAAATTGAGCTATCATATATAACATTAATAAAATTAAATGTAAAAATAAATATTTTAAAAATTAAATATCTAATGATATTATCACATCATTTAACATATACATATCATTCACTGTAGTGTGTTATTTCATTATCAAAATATTACTTGTATTATACTATTACATTTAGATGCTTTATATAAAGCAGCCTTTAACATGTACTAATCCAGTGTAATATAGATGAAAGAATTCATTGAATGTGTATCGAGTCTCCTTTTTGTATTGTTGACTATTCTTTCTAGGTCTATATTGCGACTGCTATTAATTTATGTATATAAGGAACGTATAACGAAAAGCCCAGCGATACCACCTCTTAACAGAGAAAAATTCAATAAAATTGACAATGTACAGCTGAAGGAAGGCTTTATGCTGAAAAGATCAGGCACTGTTGTTAGAAGTGTAAAATATTCAACTCCTATAGAATTACGAACATGGAAAGCTTTGCCTTCTGTCACAGACGAGAACGAAAATCTAACTAAAAATCAGGAATCTAACAGGGATCTTAAATTAGCTGAGGTTAGTTAAAAATTATAATATGTCATGTGTGTCTTATTAATGATAAGTTTTAATATTATAAAAAGTATCTCAATTTAAACTGAAATTTATCAAAGTCAAAGTATTATCATATAGATATTATCAATCTTATCAAAACGTACGTAGTGTATGAAATTACTGTACAAATGTCAGCATTGCCCAGGCCTTCAGGCCTGTTAGCATTGCACAATACGATTGAATTGTTTAATGCTGATATTACTCAGTCGACATTAATGGCGACTACATACTATGCGGATTTTGCCCGTAATATGTTAATGTAAAAAAAAAATACAACAAAAATATTTAATTTCTAGAGTCTTTATGTGACAAAACCATTGCTTCATCTAGGATGTATATACCTTAATAGCAAAAACCGTTGGCCACCGTGGATATTATCACTTATTATCGATATAGCCAGGTACACAGCACATTGAACTACTATAGATAATTAATAAATTGTGATATTTGACATAATCGAATTGTTATTGTTTGTGCAGTTTAAATGTCTTCGCTCGTTGTGCCCGAAAAGCATTATTAAGTAAGGATGAGGAAGAAGAACTCGTACGTCGAAGATTGAGTTTACTGTTGTATATTTTGAGATCACCGTTTTACGACAAGTATAGCCGTAATAAAATAGACGCACTGCTCGATACAATATCTAACTCCGTGCCTCTTGCCAAGTATTTGACAAGTGCCGTTAAAAAGAATTTACCTTATATGCAGAGTACATATTTTTACATGTGGTCGCGCTAACTTGCTGATATCAGCTCGCTACAAATGTGTAAGTTAAATTCTTCATAAATATGAAAACAGCATAATCTAAGCCTATCTTCCAATTTATTACTAATTGGAAGATTATCGAGAAGGACTTATGTTATTTTTGTACTTTTATCTATTATTATATATTGTTTTGGGATGAAAATTCAAGCAATGGTGTTTGTAATCGTTCAGTGTATATTTTATTTCATTAATTTACAAAAATAAATTATATGAAGGTCATATAAAAAAGTCATTTTTTCTTTCCATTAATTCGCTCTAATTAATTTATTAGCGTTCTAATTAACTCTAGCACGTAAGCGTGAAACAAAAAAGAGGACAACTATATTCTTCAAGTATCTATTCACTCCTCGAGATTTTGACGAATTTTCTTGATTTCTGTTACAATTTTACACAATTTAAATAATTTTATCATATGACAGATAAATGACTTTAATGTATATTTTATATATTAATGTATATTTTTATTTTTATCAAGCTGAATTTTTTAAAACTAAATAATTTAATAAATTTTTAACTTAATAAATTTTAATGTTTTCTCTTTAAGACTGTATCAGTTTTTTGTGACTCACTTATAATGATTCTATGTTGTAACATCCATCATTCATGTAACAGCCTTTTTATCGTAAGTATCAAATAGGACAAATTGTTATATCACCGTTTGTGGAACAATGTTTTCTTATGACAATGTATTTTAATACATAATATTGAATGAGATCAACGATGCGTGATTCTTGATCTGCTCGCACCAGTAACTCTTATTTATTGACCTTCATTGTTTAATTGTCAATGAAATGAGGATGGCCTTCTCTCCGCGTCAAATGGATGCGCGGCTGTTTCAATCCTCTGGAAATACTGCTGAGCGCTGAGTTACTAGTGCGCACGTGATTTGGATTATTACACGTAATTATAATCGGAAACAATTTGCTCGTATATTTTTTTCACGCAGTATCAGATATTTTACAGTGATAGTTCTGGAAAGCCCCTTAGTGTCGTTTCTAGCACGCCATGAAAGGTCAGGTATTATATCTCGTCCCCGGCTGGATGCACAAGATAATATGTTCCCCTGAAGTTATGAAAAACGGAAATGTTGTACCGCTTCTCGCAACGCGCTGCATTTATGTGTGTATATATATTACGTATATATAAATACCGTAAGTTGAATCCCGTGTTTTATTTGTCGTGAGTTAGTTTCATTGACAAGAGTGTATACTATGTGTAATTTATTCTCTCTTTGATCTCAGACTTTCAAAATGAATAACGTCTTACTGTTTGTACTATCGTGCTGTCAGCTATTGCTGCATAGGTTTGTTTTTGCACAAGGTATGCATTATTGAATATATACCGCTTATTTGTCATAACGGGACTATTTAAGTCAAATTAAAAAAAAAACGAGCTTGAATGTTTTAAAATAAAAATGTTGTAATGACTTTAAAATGCAATTTTGGTAAAATAACTGATTGTAAAGGAATAAAAGTATGTCTTTTTTTCTTTATATTTTCAATTTTTTGTAAGCAACTGAAAAAAATGATAATTTTTAGTTAGGTCTTGCAAATAAGCAATATTGTTGCTATAAAAACTTGAGAATGTGAAATTAACCATAAGTTATAAAATCTAATAATAAAAAATTACATAGGGATAATGAAAAAATTAATTGTACGAAAAATATTAATGATACACCTGAAAGATTTTATAGTCGTTTAAATAGTATCAAAGATTTATAAATAGAAAAACAAATTTCGTATTTTATAACATATTTAGTTTTTAAGTTATATCAATGTTTTCTGATTTTATATTGTTTTCTATAGATTGTGATTGCTATCCTGGAACTAGGTGTCCCAGCGGCACTACTGGTGGTCTTGACCCCAGAATAGTGAATTCGGTAATATTTTTAGTTTGCATTGAAAAAAATACTATATTGATATAACTTATTTGAAATATTTATATATATTTGTAAAAAATTAGAATTATCTATTCTACATATAAATTTTGTACGAAAAAAAGTAAATTATTATTATTTTTACATAAGTCTATCTAACAATCATTGTATATCAATATATTATTATATTAATTGCAATTTTATACTTTTATAGGGAACAACTTGCTCTACTGGATACGTGGCATGCTGTACAACGGGTTCTTCAAATTCTGGTTGTGGTGTTTCAAAAGTTCCACCTGGCGCGCATCCAGTGGGACAAGCCGCTTATGGTGCATATCCTTGGATGGTGGCCATTTTGGATGAAAACTCTAATTATATCGGAGCAGGAGCGCTTATAACTGCAAGACATGTTCTTACCGCCTCTCATAAAGTGGCACCTTACGAGTAAGTTAAATTTTTTAATTTAATATTAAATTATAAAATTAAATTTTGGAGGAATATATGCTTCTTAGGCCCGGTTACATCAACATTACTTTGGCTTTAAACGAGGCTTAAAATCTCTATCCTTTCCTCTTTTTCGGTTTTATTGGTGCAATCGGGCCTTACAACAATCTTTTTTTTTATAAACCTTCAAAGGAATCAATCTTTGAAACACTATAATATGATATGAATTTTTGATCTTATTATTCATATATGTATATTAAAAACGTGTTATAGCCCTGATGAGATTATCGCGGCGTTAGGTATGTGGAGTTTTCAACAAAATCCTTATGATCCAACAATACTCCCCATTTCGAAAATTGCCATCCACCCTTACTATGATTTGACAAACTTCCACTATGATGTAGCAGTGCTTAAACTAGGTGCGGCTGCTCCTATTACAAGTGCTCCTAATGTTAATACGGTGTGTCTACCATCTGCTGTAGTTGGGGCAGGAAGAAAGTACGTATAATCGATATATTTGGTTTAAAATTATTATTAAAACTCTGTCTAAATGTCCCATACATATTATAATTTCATAAGGAATACGCCGCGATTACACAATATTTCATTTTCACTATGTTGAAGATGTTGGGTAACAGGTTGGGGAAAGAACACCTTTAACGGAAACGAACAATCTACTCTAAAAGAAGTAGACGTGTCTGTGGTGAGTCATGCGAATTGTCAAAATGCCCTTCGACAAACCAGATTAGGTGCCAACTTTATCCTGGACGACAGTTTCATGTGCGCAGGAGGGATAGGAGGCAAAGACGCGTGCACTGTAAGAAATATAAAATATTACCTCTTGTGAAGTAATGAATATTGCATGGCAATCTGGATCATAAAATTATTTTCAATAATTTAACATATTCATTAATTCTAACAATATATCACTATGAATTTTCTTTAAAGGGCGATGGCGGTTCACCGTTGGTATGTCAAAGTAGTAACGGTCAGTATAGCGTTTTTGGGATAGTGTCGTGGGGAATAGGCTGCGCAAATCAAGGAGTTCCTGGTGTGTACGCTGATGTGATTTCTTCCCTTGGTTGGATCCAGCAAAATTTGACATAACTCTTGAAAATATACAACACAGTATCTCAAAAAAATTAAACAATAAAATTATATGTATTCGTTACGTCAAATTAAATCGTGTAAACAAATTTGTGTGTAATAAATTATAAATGAACATTAATATAAAATATCTTTCGAGATAATTATCATAGCATTTCTTAAAATCGCAGATATCGTACATAAATATTATGCAATAAAAAACAATACACATCTTGTACGTTTCTTTTATAATTGCTTATCTATAAGAAAAATACATAAAAAATATACAAGCTTAATATTTAAGAATTATATGGAGGAAAGAATATATAAACGTAACGAAGAAATTTGGTACTCTTGCTTATAAATTTGCGTTTTATCTTATAAATTACGTTTTACAATTGACGCAATAAAAATTATATATATATATATATATATATAAATAGAGTTTCGCAAAGTGGGATTCTTATAAAACCGCACTGTCAAATCAATATACAAATGAGATTTTTAAAAATACTTAACTTAGATTACATATTTTATGCGATAAATTATGCGTCAGTCGCAAAATCTTATAATTTTGAAATTTTTTCTAAGAAATTTCTAGTAAAAATTTTTTTATTTATATTAGAGCATATAGAGCGTATATAACGTAATATATTTGATATTAATATACCTTTGGGTTTAAATTTTTTATCAAGTATCTTAATTATTTACTCTAAGTAAATTGATGGCAAAGATGAAGAATTGACAGATTTATTTACTAAATTACTTCAGAAAGGAAAAAAATTGAATAAATTTTAATTTGTAAGATTTCATGAATGTATTAATTTATCAATTCTAAGCAATTGTCATAGTATGTCATTCAACCACTGCCATCAACTGTAACATTAATGAATTTATATAGATATATATTTATTGTACATTTGTACAATAAATCGTGACGCAACTCGCGTATTTTACTATAGAGGTAGATATATTTGATAATGCAATGAGAGCTTAGACAGTTGGTGCATTAACGTGAGTGTGGGGAACTTGGACGGAGTGAAACGATGTCGGATGCGAAGCGGGCAGTGATAACAAGTGTCCGCGTTCCATCTCATTCACTTCTTGCTGCTCCGTTCCTCCTATAGAGCCGGTCGAACGTGCCAAGCTGTTACGCTGTCTACACATGTACGGCGTCTCTCCAGGTGAAGGAGTCTCACGACCCTGTATTATATAAGTTATATAAATTCTTTTAGTTATATAACTTATGTAGTCTATATAAATCTTTCCAAATCTTATCAGTAAGACTAATCGACAAAATAAAACGTGAAAAAATTAATTTTTACGATTTACAAGCGATGTTTGTCATAATTGTGTATTAATAAATACGTATAACAATTCTCTTTTTTTAAATTTTTATCTTGTTAAACAAACACAAATATAAAAATAAAAGTTTACCTACAATTTTGATTTTGTTGACGATATCAATCTTGTTCTGGTTTTGAATTTAGATTTAAATAAATAATTAAAATTTGAATGTAAAATAGCTAGTTAACTTTTCAAACAATTAAAATCAAAGTTGAAGCATACACAATGCTTTTTTTTCTTTCACTAAGATATAACTGTACTTTCAAATGGATGAAGTACAGAATTTAGGTTCCCAGATGTAGTAGATGAACTATCGCGATCTATAGTCATATTTGATTCTGATTTTATTCCATCTAAGCTTCGTCCGACGTACTTTGAACTAGGGTATACAGATGGAGGACTTACATCTCTTTCCATGCCGTACTAAGAAACCGAAGAATATACGAATGATGAATGATGAAGGACACAAAATTTATGTCACTTACTTGTTTGGAAGGACCACAGCACGTCGCGTGATTGCACGGCTTATCAGTCTTTGGACAATCCAACACGCAATCTTCCGTAGGAGTCTCTTTAATTTCGCTATTAGAATGATACTAGAATAATAGAAAGAAATATATTTTAATAAAAATATTTAACAACAATAGTATTCAAATTAGGATCAATCATAAGCTGTGATTGAAATGTCGTTTATCTGACAATGAGTGAGTCGTGGATAGTTTGAACATTCATCTTATGCATCATTAACTTTGAACAAAAGATCGTTAATTTCGCATTAAATGTACATGTGACTCACAAAGAGATAGACTTTTTTTATTATAACTTACAAACGAAGATAAAAAACATTAAAAAATATATTTCTCGGAATGACAAATTACGTGCATTTTCACCTAGTTTTTTTTTTGTACAAATTTACTGTCTAATTCTGTCTTGTTTGGCATACGTACTTGAATAAACTTTTTATAATACTACTATATAGGGGAAAGTGGTTTCAATCGGACCTATTTGCAGTTTCTGTTTTCTATAAGGCGTAAATAAAGTCCGATCATAAAACCAATGGTGCCGTTCGAAAGATCATTTAATTTCCTTTATTTTTGCTTCAGATCAGTTTAACGTATCTCTCCTGTGTCGAACTATAATGGAAAATGTAAAAATGCATTTTCCGGTCCGATTTGGAACTCATAATTCTTCTATTTTTATGGACTTTTAGATAGAATTTTAAAATATATTTCAGTATTGAGTAAAAACGAGCAATTTAAGACTCAAAGATAAAAATACAGTTTATATTATTAGAATTAAAATCAATAAAAAATTCCTTCAAATCTAAGTCTGATTACACATGATATTTTATTGATTTAATGTTCTTTAGATCAGATCTGATCGGTCGATCATCAGTACTATAAACAAGTTGTGATAAACCTTCTTTCTTCGATGAATTAGCTGCCTTAATCATCTTTTTAATGTTTTTTGTATAGGTCCGATTTGGATACCCAAAGAGAAGTCCGATTTGGACACGGGTTCTTTTGAACTATTGGAACAAATTTTATAATAAACCGCAAAAATAATCACAAAACTCTGAATTTTTTAATTCTTTATCTCTCAAATCAATTATTGTTCAAATTTTTAACATCTTTTAAATAAGAATTTACAAGGATTTTCTTTTTTAAAAGAATTTTCGTATGATAGCCGAAAATACATATTTGCATCTATTTTATGAACATGATAAGAGTACTGCCAAACTGCTACCACATGTTCGGTGTCTTATAAGAACTTTACGTTATAAGTAGCATGCAAATCTGCTTAACTGTATTTATTTAAATTAAAAAGGTACAATTTAGGACATTCTCTCCTACATATATATATATATGTGTGTGTGTGTGTGTGTGTGTGTGTGTGTGTGTGTATATGTCTACTTACGTCAATAAATTCTGGTTGAATAGTCGTTGAATGTATACCCTCGTTATGGAAAAATTCCTTAACTTGTTCGGCAATTTTCATATATTCTGAAAGATTTCTACATCTTATATGCGCACTTGCTATAATACGATCACCTGCCAATTGCCATACATGAAACTCGTGTACAGCTAATACGCCATCTACGTTCTCCAACAAACGTTGCTGTATAGCATCGACCTATACAAATAGATTTACAAATTAGATAATGTATATATCATGTACTTTAAAATTGTGTTATGTACTGCATTATACTGCATTATACAAGCTAACAAATATTACCTGAATATGTGTTGGCACAGTTTGCAATAAAATTAAAGCTGATTCTTGAAGTAACGGCCACACCGAACGTAGAATAAGAATGACTAATAAAAGCGACAGTGCAGGATCAATGTAGAATCTATGTAAAAAAAAAAAGTTTAATTATATATTCAAAATTCTTCAGTATCTATATAGAATGTATAGTAATATACAATATATAATTACCTATACTTCCACTTCGTTAACCACACAATTAGAGCAGACACAATTACAATGACAGACCCCAACGCATCGGAAAGTACATGAAGAAATACCCCTCGCATATTCATCTGACTTGCATCGTGTGAATGGCCATGCGCTCGTTTTACTTGGGGTGTCGAAGGTCTATAAGCTTCGTCATTTTCGTTATCGTCTGTGCCTACCAAAGTGCTTAGTCTATTATGACTTCGAGATATACCATGCGAGTGACCATGAGCACTTCCATGTTCTACAATAATTGCACTTATAAATATCTATCGATATAAAATAGATTACTTTTATCTTATTATATAAGATATAAGACGTAAAAATTAAGACCAATTAAATTAATCCATCGATTAATTAAGATTAAGAAATATTAACTATTTTTCAAATGTGTCATGAAATATGTTAAATAATAAACTTTTCTTTTTATCATCAACATTCATTTTTCAAAATTGAATATTTTTCAAACACTCGGTTACAGTTCAACATCAATAAGATGACGAAGCAAATATTATTGCTTTTCTTCTTTAACAAACTTTTAACATTTATATTGTATATAATACTTAAACTTTTCTCTCTTTACAATCTGTATCTCGAGATATAAATCCAGCAATTTTACAAGAATTTTATTTCTGTTTTATATTTGCAAAAGCTTTGTATCTTAAATCTTGCTGCGTTAATACATTTGCTAACAATTCATAATCAATTTCTTTATCTTAACTCAAGATAAAATCTTTCGAGCACTAATAATAAGATAATATCACGACAGTATTGAACAAAGAATCTTATAGACAAACAGCAATTTGAATATACAATATTGTTATCCATAATCATAATTAAGATATCATATGGTTAGATACGAAAGATGATAATTAAGATATGAAATATAAATAAAGTGCTTTACAAATATTATCTAACAGAAAGAGAAAGTAAAAATGGAAATATAAATTTCTGTATAAGTATATTCTTCTGTATTAATATACAAATATATCTAATATAAGCAGTCTTTATGATTTTACACATAATAATAGGACAATTTTAGAGACCCTTTAAAACGAGGACAAATGTCAATATATAAAAATAAATATAATATTTATATACTTCTCAAAAAGTTTAAATTTTATCAAAATAAATAAAACTTGAGTTGCATGATACACATTGAGTTGTGCGATACTCACCATGGAATAAACATAAACCTATCACATTCACCAACAGACCAAGTGCCCCAACTCCGACCAACAGTTTAGCTTCATGTATCTCTTCTACCTCAATAAATCTTTTACATGCTTCCACAGTAATACTAAAACATAAAGCGACCAAGAATACAGCGTTCACTAAAGCTCCCAATACTTCAGCTCTGGCCCAGCCGAATGTGTTTTTGGACCATTTCTTCGGTGACATCTACAACATCAAAAATTGTTTGTAAGTAACAATATTAAATACGACAAAATATTAAGAATAGAATTTTCCAATAAGAGATCTGTTCTTTAGCTTCTTGCATCTTTTCTCTTTTTACATTGGGCTAAGTTTACATTCTCACTCACAAGTGCCACCCAAGGATCATTTTATGTTTGTTGTTCACTAAATGGTAAACAAAGATAATATAATACCTGAGAAACAAACAGAATGGAAATACAAACACGTTTGTGGAGAGGAAAAGAAAAGAACATAAACCGGGCAAGGGGAGGTTGAGCTAAACAGGGTTGCCACAAATTTTTCATCCTAAAATTTCCTGACATTTTCCTGATTTTACTGACAAAATTTTGTAATTTTCCCTGACTTTCAATAATAAATATTTTGAAATATTTTTTGTATTTTCATCCTGATTTGAAAATTGTTAAATATTTTGTTGATCGAGTAATTTAACATAACAGTGTAATTAAATTAATGTTATAATATAATACTATTAATAAATAATACTATTAATGTTGCTGATACTACATTTTATCGTTAAATTAATAGTACTTTTTGTCTTTTCCTTTCATGTATGAACATGATTCTTTTCCTCTTCCTCTCTTTCTTTTTACTACTATACTTAAAATATAAGGAACATAAATCAATGAATACAGTTTCTTTTTTATCAAAATTATGATCTGTTTATTAAAATCTCAATCTGCTTATAAAAGTTAACATATTTGAAAGAAAAATCATAAAATTATAGAATAATATTTATTTTACTCACTTGTTCATAAGTGACATAAGTTTTGCCTTCTTAGTCTTCAATTTTGAAATTTTTGTAAACAAAGATCTTTTTTTAGCAACCGAGTTGGCTTGAAGAACAAAGCGAAATGATTTTATCGATTGTGGCGTCGTGATATAAATAAATTTCTTTACAGCTATGTTATTTTTCCCGAAAAGTGCGCTGAAATCCCTGACTTTCCCTGATTTACTGACGCATTTTTCAAATGCCCTGACATTTCCCTGATTTCCCTGACTTGTGGCAACCCTGCTAAAAGAAACAGATCTAAAATTCAAAATAAACTGTAGAACTTACCTTCACAGAAAGAAACGCTACCACTAAAGCGGCTACGTCTGACAACATATGAAAACTATCTGCTATTAAAGCCATCGAATTGGTGACGTAACCAACTACGATTTCGACTAAAAAAAATAAAGCTGTCAGCCATAACATTGTCAAAAGACGACATTTCTTTCCTGTATAACGACCCATGATATCTGTGTACACCTGAAAACATAAAAAAAATAAACGTTAGCAGAATATATCATGTGTGCATTGCCTAAAAATATTCTCCGCAAGAAGCTTCTAATAATACACACTTATTTTTATAACCGTCTGAATCTATAGATACGCAAGTGTGAAGAACATCGTAACAAATTGAACAATTTATTACAACGCCAAAGTATTAATACATATTATTCGAAAGTATCTTTCTGGTCACAATCAACATAATGTCAAGTACAATACAAATTAACTGACACAGACGAGAAAGTAAATACGAGAAACGTCGGATGACGGGAGAAATTTGTCCTCCCCCGGTACTCGAGAGATATTGAAAGTTGATGAAAAACTTATCACGGTGTGAGAAATCAATGAATTTCAATTCACTTTTTCCTCCGCGGTCTTTGTTTATCATGCGAATTTCAGACGATTATCGGAGCGCGAAAAACGTCCTCGATACAGGAAGGAACTCTCTTATCTGACGCTCTTATGATCGAGGACGAGGACGACGAGAAATCGCGCGCAATACACATGTACGTGATGTACGCTCCGAAAGTCAGCAGACTTTTACAGCAGACTAAAGCAATCTCCTTATATCCATTTGCTATGAATCTGATAATAGGGGGGAAGGAAAAAAGGAAACAAATATGAATCACAAGCGGAACGGCAAGAAAGCTACATGATTCATCGCGCGGAAGAGAATAGACTTGTCTCATTAGTTGAAACTTTAATTGAACTTGTACAACTGTAGTTTACCTTTTTTTTCTATTCAAGAGAGAAAAGAAAAGTAAACCGTGCAAGAACTTTAACTGGAAACAACAGGAAGTCGATTGTATATATCTTGAGACCAGATAAAAATTACAAAAGTGAACAAATTTATTAGATGCTGTGACGAATGAAATTGTGAAGCTGAGACACTACCGTATCTTCCAGATATTCTCCTAAATTTGCTCACTTTTGTAATTTTCATCTCGTTTCAAGATACACAATTGACTGTCAGTTCTAATCATGCGTTGCAAATCAAGATACCTTTTATGTTATAATAGGATTACATTAGATCTGTCCTTTGAACAATTTTCACGGTTCATCTTTTTTCTGACAGAAAAGAAGAAAAGATTAACTGTGTAAGAGGTTCGGTTAAAAAGAAAAAGCATAATCATGGGTCGCAAATCCAAGGAATCTTTGAGGGTACCGATTAGATTTTTTTAACTGAACATCAGAAAGTCCACGCGAAGAGAAAAGAGGGAAAGATGAACTGTGAACAAAGAGGTTCAACTAAAAAAAAAAAAAAAGGCCTATTTTGCAGCGAAAGAAATAGCCGGTTCTGAGTAAAAATTTTCTCGACTAAAAACGAGCTCGAAGATAATAGAAGAACGCTGACCGTTTCAGTGTCCCGATATGAATAGCCGGACATTTGGTCTGTAATGCGTAATTAATTTACAATCCTTCGGGCGTTTCGCAGGATACATATAGCCAAATGTATCCTATATATACGTACAGTATAAACTATAAGTTATACACGTACACACCCACATACATGTTTTTACTGAACGAAAAGTGGTCGATAATATCAATGATCTCCGATTATCTCCAGGGTACCGATCATGTAACTTTTTCTCTAGAACGGAAAGCGTGAAAAGTAAAAATTTTTTACACGTACATATACGTGAATACGTTACATGTATTACCACACATGCACACGCAAAACATTTTTGCTTTTCACATTTCCGCCCTAGGGAAAAAGTAACACCGATATTCAGATTTACTCCCAGGATCCATCAATTGACACTCCACGGAAATTTATTATCCAGGATCGAGATGATGTCATCGTCGGCGTCTCGAGTCAGCGAGGAAACCAAAAAAAAAAAATAAAAAAACCGTAAGGGCGGTGAAGAGAAAAGAAGGTACGCTTGCCGCACTTACCTTTTCGAGAGGAAAATTTGTCGTGGCCTTTCCGCCGTCTTTGCCTTCGCGTTCGCCACCGATCGTTCGATTTATCAAGTGACCCTAATTGAACAAGGCGCGTGAAGAACGCTCCTGGACATGATCCGTCGCGCGATCACGCGTATGCACAGAGCGCATCGTTGGCAGGTACAGACAAGGCACACGACAAGAACTCACGACGCACTGTAGCGCCCATGGCTAAACTGATTTTCTCTTTTCCACGCTGCCGATAAATGAGGCAGACGAAGACGCTGTCCTGCGTTCGTAAAACTCCGTGAAGTCTGCGTTCTGCTGATCGACCAATCACGCAGCGTCGTGAGAATTGGATTTTCTGCGCGTGCGCGGTGAACGGCGCATCAGTGAAGTACCTAGCGTGGGTAAAAAGGGTGTCACTGTGGCCCCAAAATTATAGAAATTCTTTTTTAATTTCTTAATACATAATTATACATACACGCGGCAATTATGAGAATTTCAATAATTTACATTTAAAAGAAAGATAGATGAATTGAAAGGGAAAAAAATAAATAATTGAACTTCAACTATAATTTCAAATAAAATAACTCAAAGATTCTTGTTCTACCTTTGTTCCAGTGCTGTACATTAATACTATTAGTTGTATTAATACAGCTAACAGCAATAATACTATTATATTTTCATCCATAACTCTTTTCTTCTTGTTTACTTTAATTAATACTATGCATTATTCTAATATATACTTTATTTTTAATGTAATTTAATCCTCTGTCTTTATTCAGTATTGAGCTCGTGTTTTATCATTGTAATCTGACAGCAGATTACCAGTAGAAATTAAGAAGAATCTGCCATAATTAAATTAATGGAGTATATTCCGTAGATTTCATTTGATGTTTGCTGATATAATCTGCCATCATATTCTGTTAGCAGATTCTATATTGTATTCTGGTGACATTCTGTTGATTATATATTTGTAACAGATACTTTTCTTAAAATATCTTTTGACAGATGGCTATTTCGACTTTCAACATTCTATTTTGCAAATACAAATTATTTCCAAATTTGTAATTGTCCTATGTAAACCTGAAACAGTTTTGTATACAAAGTTCTTAAAATTAATATATTTGTAATATTGTCAAGGTAAATTATCAAAAACATTATGCCATGCGTTTCGAAAATAAATGTAAAAATAGGAAGCAATATATATAATATATATATATAGCGAGAGTTGTATCTTTATTATTTCAAATATTTGTAGCACAGGCACAATACGTTCAACTTGCTTCCGAATAAAATCGGAATCGATCTCATTATCAATCGGTCTAATCGTCAGATATATGTAATATCACATATTCATAACGACGCGAGGTGTCCAAGAATGTCCACTTTCGAACGTAAAATCTATGCGTAAAAACAATGTCTTCTTTTTTTTTTATTTTTCCGATACGCAATTCCGTAGCGGTTTCGATAATATTCGCGATTTCTCTTATATAAAAAATTTACAAATAAAATATACAATTGAAAACCGGAAGAGATACAAAATCGGATGCTTAAACAACGTAAGTACATAATAAGGCTACAAAAACTTTTATTTTTAGAAAATTAAACGGAACGCGTTATGTATGGTAGGCGTTTTTAACTCGGCAGTGGTAAATTTGTCTACAATTAACATGATAAAGTTTTTAGGTATGTGTATATATATATATATATATATATTTTATATATATAAATTGTTTGTTTTGTAGAAGATTGCGTCAATGTTTGACAAAATTATTTATTATTCAAAATATTAATTAAAAATTAAATAAGTAACTTTTGAAAAATTTAATAAATACACCCCCAAGAGTATATAGAATTAAAAACAAACTTCATTTCAAAATAACTATATTAGAATATAAAAAGCACATATACCTTATACGTGCACATAAAAGACATAAATATTATGTACATAAAAATAAATATAACAAAACTTATACAAAATCGATTTTTGCATTTGTAATTTTCGCTTTAGTATTTGTTATTTTTAAAAGTCAATCTAGTTTTGAACTTGTAATGTAACTATTTTTGGAGTATTATGTGTAATTTTAATATTTAATAAATAAAAAAATCAAATAAATATAGTTAAACTAAGAGAATAAAAAATTCAGTTAAAAATATTTAAATGTACTTTTGAGATGTACAAAATATGAATAAGAAAAAAATATTTTATATATAAAAAAGAGTTGCGACACTTCAATTTTTTCCTTTCTGTGTTCTTTTTATATTTATTGAGATCGATGTAAACGAGTTGGTGTTTACACGTAAATATATACATGAAATGTTCGAATATTTCTTTCTAGAAACAAAATTCGAAGTTACCATCCATAGGATGGGATAAGTTTGTTACAAATTTCACATTAGAGTAAAAAAGTATTAGCATCGCTTCCTAAAAAACAATTCACCGGAATATATCTCGGAATTCCGTGAACATAAAAAATTATACTTATGATTACAATATCTACCTACTTAATTCATTCTACAAATGCTTGCTTTTCACTAAGATGGCAGAATAAGAAATAAAGAATCATAACGTAAACTTCTAAAACTTAATTTTACATTACGTATATTTAACTTCAATAAAAGATGATATTCCGAATGATAACAGTAGTAATGCCAAGATAATGAAGGAATTTATTGGGACTGTGCAATCTGTTTACAATAAAGAAAACATTTCTGATAAAAGAAATTAGATAAAAAAATAAAATTTTTATTCAAATATACCATGAAAAAAATTTTTTCTTGCACATATTCTATCACGCGAGTTGCAAAAATAAGATGCAACATTTTCAATGTTCAATACGCATTTTCGTTACAGGATTTATTATGACTTACTGATATATTTTTTTCATAAATGTAAAAATAAATCTTTATAAGTGTATTTTTTGTAATAGATGAATAAGTATAACTTTGTTTTAACAGTATTTGGCGTTTCAGTTCAAAGAGTAGTTTAAATATGCACTTCCGTAAAGTGATCATAACTCGTACCGAAATGTAATTTTCGCATTGAGATGCAAATTCTTTTTTTGCAGGCTTTTTTGCGTAGCCCTGTGGTACCACTGCCGGGTTAAGGATGAACAGGGTCCAGATTACCATACATTTGAATTTCTTACGAAGTCACATTTATTATCTCGATTTAGCTGTTTCAGCATCATCGATAATACGAATCTGGTAATTCTATATACAATCTACCGAAATAAACGCAATAATCGGTAGTAATAATAATAGCATCTTTCAAATCTTTTCGAAACTCCCTCTCCCTTCTTTTACTTTCACCTCGTTGATATATTTTTCTTTTTTTAATAAGTGTGCTGAAAAATCGGTATAAATGTAACCTACGAAAAGGAGTAATATTTACCGCAAAAATCGTCAATTGTAGCTTAGACAAAATTTGGAAGAACTGTAACGCCGTTTTTTCTTCTTCTTTATATTTTCCTATTTCTACTATTGCCAACGCTATTTTATATCCGGTAATTTTTAAAAAATCGAACGGATACTCGTTAAATAATTATATCACGAGTACGAGGTCGATTGTACATGTCACAGTTTACAGCTCGAGCACCATATTTGGCTAATGTCAATAATAATTAAAAGGAAATTGAACAAATGAAATTTCGACAAGTCTAAAATCACTACTTCATTTCTCTTTTTTTTTTCTCATTCACTCTTTCTTTCTGTCTCGATTTACTATCATTTACGCTACGTTGCAACATTGTCGATAAACTTCGATTGTGATATTAAATACGACCTAATGCTAATCACTTACGTCTAAATCACTACAATCGGGTATTATTAACGATGAGCGTTCAATTAGTTTCTCTCACTGTATCTCGCGATGTTGGCTACTATGGCACTTGACTAATACTGACACGTTGTTTTTTTATAATACCCCTCCCCCCTAAACTTCTATACCTTACACGCTATCATCACGGCTAACAATAAATTTAATTCGAACAACGGTTCCCTATCTTATCTATCAATATTCTCAACTGCCTAGCGACCAACATCGTATTTGAAACAGCAATAAAATTCATTTATATAAAGTGCTACAGGTCTTCCATAATTTTTCTAAGGTAAGTAGTAATTATTTCGTAAATAGTTTTGCTAACCAGCGACCGTCCGCCCTACTTGGCTTGGGTTGGGATCGGGGAGACGCAGGGCGGCGGTATGGTATCTTTCTTTTTGATTGGTATCGATCTAAATCTAGTATTTGGACGAAGTGCGAGGATGGGTCGTGCGTGCTTTTGCTTCCTAAATCGAGCGTGCGCAAATTCTTATAATCTTTTTTTTTTTTAACTTGTAGCCATAAGCTTTACTTTCTTGTTTCCTTGACCAGAATTACGATTTATCTTCGTTAATAATTAATTTACTCGATACGTATATTCTTAAAAAAGAAGGAGAAAAGAATATTATTATTGCATTTGTGTGAAAAGAATAGTGGCGGAAATCATGGAGCAGCCCTGAGAGAGAGCGAACAACGCATCTGGGAATAGTGCATGTGCGCCTGTGTATCTGTTATGTCTGTGTGTGTGTGTGTGTGTGTGTGTGTGTGTATGTATGTATGTGTGTGTGTGTGTATGTATGTGTGTGTATGTGTGTATACATGTGTGTGTATCCACACACATATGAATCTCATGAGAATGAATATTTCACTCAACGTGTAAATTGCGAATTTACTTATAATTTACTCATTTAACGTTTGCTTTAACCTCAAGTCTTAAGAGTCGTGTGACGCGAATCCGCGCACCCGTGCCTCGAGTTTGTATACAAGTGACAACCTTCAACGCTGAATATCGACACTTCTGTAACAGAATCAATAGATTGATCACATGAGACGTACATATTTCACGACAACGTATTGTGCGGAATTTTACGAAAATCTTACCATCAGGTAATTCATATAATTTCCTAGGAAGAGAGGCAAAATATGGATGATGTAACGCTTCTTCCGCACCTATCCGTTGATCGGGATTCAGCTGCAGGAGCGACGACGCCATACTATCGCCCTCGGCGATATCGTAAAGCCGAGGAAACGAGAGTCCCAGTTTCCGCGGCGGATAAAATATCAGTCTATGCGCTTTATACCCGGGTAGATGCGTGACACCTGGCCAAGTCTCCTCGGTAGGTGTGCCCAGCACTTTAAATATCTTATCGAGTTGGTCGTACGTACAGCGTACACCTGGGAATGTCGGTTCGCCGGTTAACATTTCCACAAATATGCAACCTACTCCCCACATGTCGAGCGAGGTGGAATATTCTGTGGAACCTAAAAGAACATCGGGCGGTCTGTACCATAAGGTCACGACTTCGTGTGAGTATGTATGCGATGGCACGGATTTGGCCCTTGCTAGCCCAAAGTCTGCCAATTTAAGTTCTCCTATTTCGCTGATTAATAAATTCTGTGGCTTAACATCTCTGTGCAGAACCCTCCTAAAGTATGCAGTAATACAAATTAATCAACGCGTATTAAGATAAAGACATCGATATTACGTACTATAAACTTTTAATTACCTGCGGTGACAATATGCCAGTCCTCTCAACAATTGAAAAAGAAACAATTTAACGTTACGTGGATCCAATCCTCCGTTTCCGAAATACCTCTCCATATATTGCGATAGATCGGTATGAACGTATTCAAACACAAAGGTGAGCGTCTCACGAGTATGAATGATATCGTGTAAAGTCACGATATTGCTATGTTTTAACTCTTTGAGGAGACTTGCCTCGCGAATGGCAGTAAACGGAGCTCCTTCTTCCTCTTGCAGTCTAATTTCTTTAAGAGCCACCACTTGATTAGTGAGATGGCTGTAGCCTTTGAACACTGTGGCATATGATCCCTCGCCCAACTGCTCCAGTTTTATGTAAGCTTCGGATTTACCGAATGGTGAGTCTCCCTGCCGAGACAAATTGAGATTAGTGTACTATAGTATTTTGCTAGAAAATTAATAAATACAAATGAGTATATATACGTAATATAATATATTACCCCAAAAGCGGAGAATCTTTTAGTTCTTCTAGGTTCTGGACCAAGGAAAACTTCAGATTTGGGCCGCGGTGGACGTCGGGGCCGCAGAATTACCCTAGCTTCCTCTCGTATATCTTCATCGAGAAGCTTCGAATCGCTAGAAACCGAAAGCTGTCGATGCACTCTCTCATGGTCGCCCACACCTGTCCATTCTATGACAGTCCAATTTCCGAAAACATTCTTAAAATAACAGCAATAAAACTACATAAAATCACAGATTTTTATAAAATTTTGGATATATTTATTTATTCATTTAATTAAACAATCGCGGGATAACTATTCCTACATATGCATAATTTCAACTATGCATACTACGCAGAAAAATACCAATACGTATTTGATCATTAACAAATGTTTTAGTACTTTAAGTAGTAAAAAAAAAGAGTATGTGTGAATGAGTGCATTCTTATAAATAAAAATGTATTAACACATAACTTTATAAAATGTGTACATAAAGTAAATTTATACTTTACAATAAAAAGTATAAATTAAATTTTCTGTTTTCGTCTCTCTTAAAAAAAATATATAAATGTATTACATCTAGACCAACATCAAACTACATTTATAAAAAATATTATAAAACCAATAATATATATTTATGTTTTTGGGATAAAGCTCACCATAACGACGATCTTTGTCTGCAGGTATATTGCCATTTGGCTCCAAACGGTCTAGGAACTCCTCAGAATAACCATTATATGGCAATTGACCTCTCGTTGCTACATCATCAGCCTCTTCTTTTGATATAGCTGTAATAATATCAAATAAATAATATTTAAATGTATAATATTTATAATTATGTCTAATTAACGATTCATCATTTAACTAGATCAAACTATTTTATTCAATCTTGAAATTTTTAATATTATAATATTTGCAATATCAATAATAATCAATAATAAAACATCATGCCGTATAATTACAAAAATTATTATTTGCCTCACATTAATTATAAATTTATTAATATTGAAAAACATTAAGATAAAGTTTAATATTTAAATCTTTGTGACTACTAATATATTTTATTAGTGTAAAAGTATTATAATTACCTGTATGAGAAATACTTACAAAGCCGTCCAAAGCTGTGACTAAGGCGTTTTTTTAATTTTTGCACTCTACTGAGAGCACCACCTTTCTTTTCCCGCATTGTCACAGGCCCTGCATGTAACAAACATAATGTTTAAGCACACAATTTAATGCACCGAATGTAAGTTGAGATAGCATGACATCATAACAGAAGGCCAAGAACATCAGAGTAATTTAGATATAACAGATCATTACATTTATGATGACATCATACGCTGTGTTATGCCAGTGCTCCTTAATGATGATAGAGGTATGCATCACATTTTTCTCAAATGACAATGCGAGGAACTTAATATCACAGGAAATTGCAATATGATAAGAAACAATCATGATAAAAAAAATGAATATGATTGCGTCATACAAACGTTAACAATTTTGCCAATTTTTTTTTTGTAGAATACACACCATTACAATATACAGATAAAGCAAAATTCTTTCTTGTTACAAGTGTCAAAGCACAATGACACATTCAACGAACGGAGTAATTTAAACGCAGTTTTGTCCCGTAACTCAAAGTAATTTAATTCAACTTCTCAGAACGTATAGATGACTCATCCACTCGTAGAAGATAATGGATTTTTACTGCAATTAAAGGTGAAAGTACATGTTCTTAAGTGTGCACTTCTCAAGTGTATGTGTATCAATTCGCCTGAAGCAGTCAGCTATCATTTTTTTCTTCTTGGAGCAACCCACATAACAAAGCAAACTCTCACGGGGCACTTACCAACACGGCAAAAACTTTTAAGATTGCCGTATGTATACGGCACACGACACGCCATTCAGTCACACGTACACACACGCACACACGAGTAACGAGACCACACGTTCTGCGTACAGGTATGCCATCGCCGCAGTTGCAGCACAGGGGGGTTCAACGAACTAATATACATTAGTTTCACACGTCGAATAACCGAACGAATCTCTCTGATCAAGATGTTCAAGTGTCAGATAAAACGTGTCTCGGCTCTCCCTCTCTCTTCGCGCCACACAAAAGGTTGCATTGTATTACTCGTCGTTCAACTCGAAAAAGATACAGAGAGATACGTGTCGATCTCAATCCTGAAATTGATAAGCGCGCGCGTTTACTTCCCAACGCGAATATCAAGCCGGGCGAAGCAGAAAAAAGAAAAAATTGTTCAGCTTCTTTCTCGCTTGAGTTGCAATTGGAGAACTCTGTTGTTCCTCTTCTACCATCGGTGAAGCGATATACCGTACACATACAAGGGAGGGGGGGCGCGAAGACAGAGAGAGAGAGAGAGAGAATTATTATTTTCATTTTCCCTCTCCCTTTTTCTATCTCTTTGCTCCTCTCCAACGCACTCACCGCTGTTGCTACTTGGTCCTTCTCTCCCTTCTCCATAATCCTGGAACGGAACTCCCTTTACCTCTCTCTCATTCATGTCTTCTCTCTCTTTCTGTCACACACACACACACACACACACACACACGTACGCTCCCTCTCTATCTATCTTTCTCACCTCGTTCACACACGCAAAAAGACCGTGCGAAGGCAAATAAGAAAGAACCGCGATAAGAAAGAAGAGAAACGTGGGACGTCGCCGCGATATAAATCTGGAAAGGACCGCGTCCCCGTGTTCCGACTTACCCTCTTTGCTCTTGGAGGCGGTCGAGCCCTTGTCCTGACAATACATGATTACTCATTCGCTCGCACGCGCGCGGGACACATCACATATGGGCGGTGACGCACTCGGCTGCGTGTGTGGGGTACGCGCCGCCGCCGCTGCCACCGTTGTGTTATTCCCTCGGCCGATGCTCCTGTGTGCGGCGACGAGAGCCCCCGGGGTCGCCGTGCACCCTAGCGCGCGACCCTCTCACGTCGCTCGTGCGGTTGTCGTCGTCTGGTATTCCGGTGAGGCGCGCACGATCCCCGTCGCGTCGCCTCGCGCCATGAAAACGCCTCCGCGCTGTCCCCGCGGACGATGACAGACAACGACGACGTCGACGGCGGTGCGCCACCGCGAGAATATATCCTGTCACCAAATTTGCCAGCGAGATCCTCGGAGCCACCTCCAGGAGAATCGCTTCCGCTCCACGAGAGGGGCAAGTTCACGTCGTCGGTGCACTTTTACACACGCATACACGCTCTATCTCTTTCCTTTCGACACTTCTTCTCCTCTTCTCTCACACACCCCACACACACACACACACACACACACGGGATCACCGAAGGTTCGGTCAACCCTCCCGCAAACTTTGCGCTTAACCCTTGCTGACAGTGGGTGCTCGCGCACACCACCACTACCTCCGGCGAATCATCTGAGATCGAGGCCGACCGGTCGCTCGGGAAGTCTATCTCGCGGATACGTACTGCCCACCACCACCACCTTCGCACCGCACGACACGAAAGTCGCGAGCGAGCCACAGCCGAATTCGGCCGAGACGCGCGTGCACCGCAACCTAGAACGACGACCGCTCGCTTGTATCGCGTGAAGTTGTCCGGAACAGGGACGCGTGCGTACTTCAGTCCGCATATGCAGTCGCGTACTTGTCGTGTCGCGGATGAGAAAAGTAACTAGACCGAACGAACGCCGCGCACATTGCGAGGATTAATTGCGACTGTTGGACAAGAAAGAGAGATTCAACGCTGTCTCGAATCTCTATTATATTCTTTCTTAATCGTTTTTCTTTTTTATACATCATTCAATAGACATCGCGATTATCAAACTGTCACATTCTTAAATCACGAATATTTTAACGGTATGAATGCATCTCGCAGGCGGCTCAAACTTTCCCATTTTAGCCAAGTTTGCTCGAATAAATTTTGCAAAACGTCTGGTGACAAATTTTATTATTTTCGTGCAGAATCTGTTATATCAGACGCTGGGCAAAGAAATGCCACAAAAATGATATAGGATTCATTTACGTGAGTTGACAGCAGATTATGAGTTTTGTTTTTGTTACTTAAATATCAAGGAAGATCGATAGAATGTTTGTGATGTCTTTTGATATATTATCGTCATTAAATAAAAAATACTGTCGCGATACTGAAGATCTCTGTACAGTTCATGTTACGTTTATTACAGGTACTATAGATTTTCATAATACTGGCAACGTATATCGGAACACGACCTTTGTACGTTTTATCTTTTATCCTCCTCTCTGCAACGTCTAATTGAGATATCTATAATATTATCAATTTGAAGTTAGAGAGCAACATTGATAATCAGTTCTATTTAAGATATATGTTATTTATACAAGTTGATTACAGAGCCGCGCGCGTATTTATTTAAGATAGTTTTAAGATAAGAACAGACTGTGAATGCGCCAATCCTAGTTTTTATATTTCTTAGCAAAACTCTCTTTTCAAGTTCTATATAAATTTTAAAGTTCCTCGAACTTTAAAGTCTCCACTCTTTTTTTCCGCTCCCCTCTTTTGTCACATGGCGCGTTCAGCGGTAAAAGCAGCTTTGCAACTGTTGTAAAATTCTTTAATGCGATTGGTCTTACCCTCAATTCCTCGCTAAATCTAAATGTATAAACCAATCATGTTCAAGAATTTTTACGCAATTGCAAAGCTGCTTTCCTGCTTGAATGCCAGCGTCCACTCCCGTCAACGTCACACGTGCAACCGTATGAATAGACCTTCATTATCGATACTCGACGTCGACTTTTCGGAGTAATCGAGAAAGCGACGCGGAGCTATCGATAGCTGTTTTCGGAGCAGTTCTGGGGAGCCTCTGGTGGTGGGGCCATGTTGGGCTGATGTTCTCGCGCGTCGTCGCACGTGTAAGTGTGCGCTGTCGCCTTGTGAGTCAGCAAAAAGAGAAGGGAGTTGGCGATAATCTGTTGTCGCGGTTGTCACGAGCGAGTACCGTCGGGAACGGTGAGATCCAGGGCGCGCGTTACTGCGGGAAAACGAGTCAAGTTGCCGTCAGCGAGCCGTACGGAGCGATGTCGGGCGACGAGAAGCCGTTTCGCCGTCTGCCGTTGTGCGTGCGTCCCTATCATTACGATATCTCGTTGACGCCGCATATCAACACCTTCACCTTCGACGGCACGGAGAACGTACATCTCAACGTGAGTTTTCTACCACCCGCGAATTTCCCTCGCTGCCACTCTCACCGTCCTTCCCTCGAATGAAAGAGCCGAAAGCGAGATGGGGGAACAAAGCGGCCGCTAACCATATGGGAAACATAACCAAGAAACGCCCCCGCTGATCCCTTCTCCGCCGCCGGTTTCTCTGTTTGAATAGCACTTAGATTCGAGTTTGATTGGCAAACATCGAGGCGGACCGCCTTATCTTCTAATTGCTGGCAATCGTGGTTTTAATCCTTTGACAATTTGCTCATTAATTCTACAGTGACGCGAATTCTGATTGTACTTGCGAATGTTATCTATTATTTTCCCTCTCGTTAATCATATTTCATGCTTATCTTTGCGACATACGTGACAATCGCAAAAATTCTCTCTTATCTGGTTTTTTTTTTTTTTTTTCGGATTACAGGTGCTGTCTCCTACGGATACCATTGTATTGAATTCTTTGGAAATTAATATAAAAAGCGCGACTTTTAATGGAAATGATGGCAACAGCATTGTCGCCGAGAAAATCGAACTATCGTCATCCGAGGAAACAGCTACATTGGTGTTTCCTGAAACTCTGTTATCTGGTAAAAGCGGATACCTGAATATAGAATTCGTGGGTGAAATCAATGACAAGATGAAGGGCTTTTATAGAAGCAAATATAGTGGGTAAGAATACAGTTAATAATTTTGAATATATATAAAAAAAATTACAAAACTAATATCTCTGTCCAGCTGTTTGATTAGAAAAAAATCTTTAAATGTATTTCAATCTCTGTTTGTTAATTTTAGCTCCTGAAAATTATATAACATATGGATAAATGAAGACAGAGTGTTTAAACTATGTATTTATATGTATCTTTCAAAGGCAAAATGGTAACTGCGCTGTAACCTATTTGTGTCCTACGTCAGCACGGAAGTTTTTTCCATGTTGGGACGAGCCGTCTTTTAAAGCAACCTTTGATATACATCTCACAATTCCATCTCATCTATGTCTCGTTGGATTATCAAATATGGTGAGAATTCTTGATACAGTATAGAATTTTTTATGATTTCAGAGAGAATGGTACCGTTGAACACGCGGCGATTACCCAATTTGAGCCGACAGATGCTAGACGTTGCTTCCCATGTTGGGACGAGCCAGCACTAAAAGCAACATTTGACATTACGCTAAAAGTACCAATCGGTCTTACAGCACTTTCCAATATGGTAAGCAGCGCCCAGCATCTGTAATATTATTATTTGCTTTTCTTTTATTATTATTTGATTTTTTTCTTTTGCTTCCTATCTTCTGATTTATAATTAAATAGATGTATATGTTCTTTTTCTTATACTTTTTTATATTTAATATATGTACACGTGTAATTTAAAATTAATATTTCATATATATTGACTATTAATCTGTTTACTATTTCTTATTATATGTAGCATTCATAGTCGGTTCTTATATTTAACATCTTTTTTGAGTCATCAGATTAGAGATTGATATTGAAATTGGATTAGAACTTAATTAAACAGAAGAAAGAAAACTAATCTCGAGTAATGAATTTTGCTTTTTAAAACACGGTATAATCTTAAGATGTCATAACCTTTATTCACAAAGTCAAATATAAAAACCATATTAAGGCTATGACAAAAAAAAAAACAATAAGCGAATCAATATTTTGGATTTGTTATTACCTGTTATTGCCTTATATTCACTGATTCTCTTATTGTTAATGTTTTTCTATATGCCTTAGTTTTGAGTCTTTTAAGACATTACTTGAGACAGTTTTTATAATAAAAACGGACTATGAATACCAACTTAATATCAACATATATATGTAAGTACATTTTGTTTGTTTTGATTTTCAGCCTGTAAAAAACAAAGTTACAAATGGGAGCTACGAAACATTGACTTTCGAAAGAACACCTATTATGTCAACATACTTAGTGGCTGTAGTAGTAGGCGATTTTGATTATATAGAGGACATGTCTAGTGATGGTGTGTTAGTTCGAGTTTATGTGCCCAAATCTAAGAAACAACAGGGCCAGTTTGCCCTGGAAGTAGCTACCAAGGTGCTACCTTACTATAAGACTTACTTTGGTATCGCGTATCCTTTACCGAAGATTGATCTCATAGCGATTGCCGATTTTTCGTCTGGCGCTATGGAAAATTGGGGACTTGTCACATATCGCGAGACCTGTTTACTCGTGGATCCTCAGAACACCTCAGCGGTACGCAAACAGTGGATCGCGTTGATAGTAGCACACGAGTTGGCACATCAATGGTTTGGTAATCTCGTGACGATGGAATGGTGGACGCATTTATGGCTGAATGAAGGTTACGCATCATTCGTAGAGTTTCTATGCGTTGCGCACTTGTTCCCAGAGTATGATATCTGGACACAGTTTGTAACGGACACATACATACGAGCATTGGAATTAGATGCTTTGAAAAACAGTCATCCAATTGAGGTACCGGTCGGTCATCCGTCGGAGATCGACGAGATCTTTGACGACATATCGTATCACAAAGGCGCCTCTGTGATTCGTATGTTGCATGCATACATAGGTGATGATGATTTTAGAAATGGTATGAATCTATATCTAAAGAGACATAGCTACGCCAATGCGGAGACGGAGGATCTCTGGGCTGCGTTGGAGGAGGCCAGTAATAAAGCTGTGCGTAAAGTAATGTCGTCATGGACCAAGAGACAGGGTTTCCCCGTTGTCCAAGTTGACTCTCGTCAAGAAGGTAACAATAGGATCTTATCATTATCTCAAGAGAGATTCCTGGCTGATGGATCAGTGGATAGCAATGCAGATAATGCATGGCTCATACCGATAAGCGTGAGCTCTTCACAAAATCCGAGCAAAATAGTATTCGATGGCATATTAGATGCAAAAACCAAGGAATTTGTAATCGAAAACGTTCCCGAAGGCACATGGCTGAAAATCAATCCTGGTACAATTGGATTCTATCGGACTCGTTATAGTCAGTCCGCTCTATCACTTCTATTACCAGCTATTAAAGATCACACATTACCTCCCCTGGACAGATTAGGCTTACTGGACGATCTTTTTGCAATGGTACAGGCGGGTTACGCATCTACGGTAGAAGTACTCGAATTAATGCAGGCGTTCCTGCATGAGGACAACTACACCGTGTGGTCCACTATAGTGAATATCTTAAGTAAAATTGGTATTCTTATTTCGCACTTGGACTTTGAGGATTCTCTCAAAGCATTTGGACGTAATCTATTCCGTGAAGTTAATGCTAGACTAGGCTGGGATCCCAAGCCAAATGAAAGCCATTTAAATACATTACTCAGATCTCTTGTATTAGGCCGTATGGCAGCATTAAATGATGTAGATACTATCGAAGAAGCGAAGAGAAGATTCGAGCTGCACGTAAATGGCACAACGACACTCGCAGCTGATTTGCGCAGTCCAGTTTATCGAGCTGTACTGTCCGTGGGTGATGCCAATACTTATGATACTATGTTAAAACTGTACAAAGAGGCCGATCTCCAAGAAGAAAAAGAACGAATTCTGCGAGCACTTGGCGCAATCAAAGACGAAACTCTGCTAAGGAAAGTCCTTGATTTTGCTATGAGCGAGGAGGTCCGTGCTCAAGATACAGTCTTTGCCATCATGTCCGTGGGTTTGTCATACAAGGGACGTCTCATGGCATGGAATTTCTTCAAGGAGAAATGGAAGACCCTGTTGGATCGTTATGAAGGCGGTTTTTTGCTGGCACGGCTGGTAAAATTCACTACAGAGAATTTTGTCACCGAAGAACAAGCCAAAGATGTAGAGAGCTTCTTTGAGGGTCATCCTACTCCGGGCACTGAAAGAACGGTGCAACAGTGCGTGGAGTCCATTAGATTGAATGCTGCATGGCTCAACCGAGAAAAAGACTCCATCAGAAAATATCTGACCACTCAAGTCTAGTAAAGATAATTTCTTATCTTTTCTCCACGTTATACCTTAATAGGACATTGGCATAACTCAACATCGCGTAGTAAAATACGTGAATATCTTATGGTACTGCTTGACATTGTGAAAGAACGTTACTTAGATAACGGACTTGTCTCTTGTGTATGAAATAATACATAAATAACACTAGTTTACAAGAATTTTTTATGATTATTTTGAATCAAACAAGGTATTTTTTAAAGATTTTTTTTAATGCTCTAAAAACGCGATGCCACAAGCCAAATTTTTCTAACACGTTCAGTTTGAGAAATAATTGACCTTTAATGTACATAAAATGACTTTTTTTTTTAAGATTAACTTTCTTAAAATTTTGATTAGAAGTCATGAATATATTTGTATGTATTGTTCATCTCCTGCAAGACGCATTTTTTGTCTTTCAACATTTCACTTTTTATGTAGCAAATTTTATGTATTATGTTAAGATTCAGACAGAATTTTTCTAAGATAGCAAATTTTTGTTTATAACTTTAAAGTTATATATATTTATAATTTCTAGTGTGTGTTATTAATACACATACAAAGACCATACAACTTACTCGAAAAATTCTTTTTAAATGTGTTTTTATTTTCGAAATAATCCAAATGGGTAATTAAAATAAAATACTGTGAGTGGAGTGTGTGTATATATACATATATATATGTGTGCGTGTATATACATATGTGCACATATTTGCGGAATTACGATAAATTATACTATGTGCCGACAGCAACACTAGAAATTATAAATATATATTTTGTCTTAAGCGAAAAGTGTGCTATTTTAGAAAAATACTATATTTAAATGCTTCATAACATGTTGTAAGAAGTAAGATATTGTATTAAAAAAATTTTATAGGATAATATTATAGGACAATACATTCATATGACTTCTGATCAGAATTTTAAGTTAAATGTTTTTAACAAATACTAGAATCTTTTTACGACCGTATAATTGATAAACAATGATAAACAAGAAGAAGGAAGCCAATAACGGTCAAAGCTGAATCACAATTATAATAAGCACTGTGATCCAGCTTTGACCTTATTGGCTTTCTTCCTCTTGTTTATTAATTGTTTTTATAAAAAAATGTCAATAATTGCAAAAAAAACCATTTTTTGCAAATTAAAAGTCAATTATTTTTTAAATCTGATGTGCTGGACAAATTTGGCTTGCACATTCTCAATATTAAAAAATCTGTAAAACCGGAATCAGACTACGCATTGAAGACTGAAATTGAAAGTTGAAATTTGATTTATGTATTGAGGATAGAAGAATTTTAGCTCCTACTATTTTGATTAGCCAAATTTCAATCTTTTAATCTTTAATCTTAATCTTTAATATGTAGTCTGATTCCGGTCTAAGAAATATCTTATTTATTTCAAAGAATTTTTTGCTGTAAACCAGTGTAGTCCGATACAAATCACGTGTATGCACGCTTGACAAAAAGCTAACTTGTTTAATGTTGACTAGTACTGAGTGAAAGAAAACAAATGGAAGAAAATACAGTTTTATATACACAATTATTATACTTCATTGTCGAATCATCTTGTAATCCAACACTTTTACAATGGTTTTATTGTTTCATTCTTGTAATAATTGGTATCGTCATTAGATTTTGTCATTTTGAATTCATCATTCATAGGAAAAAGTTTAAAATTGTCACTTTGATATCTCTCATGTACTATATGAGAAGAAACTAAATATTATATTATAAATATAAATCTTTTAGTTTTCCAATGACCTTCTACAGCAACATTTAAAGCAAAATCTATTTAAAACACAATTTATATATATAAATCTATATAGATATAATTTAAAAAGAGTCAGTTGAAGATTTATTGCTTTTATAATGTTGTTTACTCATATATTACATGAGTCATTTGCAAAGTGTACGCTTTTGATAAGTAAATGATTTATACACACCACAGATTCATGTAAAAAAAAACTACATATACCATATCTTTTTTTTTATGAAGGAGAAGAGCCACTAGTTTCATTTGTCAAAATAAACACGTTAAAATTTGATGAGTAATTCAACAAGAAATTATTTACGCATTTTTATTTATTTAACCGATGTGACTTAATTAATTTATGAAATGGTATTCTGATCTAAAAATTGTACTTTGAAATATAAATTAGGTAATTATATGGAATATTCATAAAGAAATGTTAAACTTTGATGCAGAGATGTTAAGAAATTCCAAGTTTTTGAAATGTTTAAAAAATTTACAAACAGAGACACTTTAAAACGTTTAGATGTCCCTGAACACTTTTCAAGATATTTCTTACAGTTTCATCATTGTGTTATCTGATAACAAAAAATTAAAATACTGCTCAACTATCAATGATATTTCATAATGATCATAGCCTTGTAATTCTATACAGAATTACTTAGTATATAATTTTATAATATGTACAAATTGTAGTCTATGTAATAGACGATTGTTCATTTCACTTATTAACGTTAAATCGAATATGAGTGACATAATTATCTCATATATTAATAAATATATAAGATGATGTTTTTTTCCTTGTACTTAGATACGCGTAATAGAGAAAAGTAGTTAGCATTAGCTTTTGTTCTTAATATGATATTTTATTATTACTTTATTATTATTTTATTATTACTTAATATGATATTTATTATAATTTTTTTTGTATTTTCTGTCATATAATTGATTATTTACGGATTTTGATCTTGCAATTGTGACTCATTAACGTTCTGAAATTGTATCGGAAGAAAAGACGATTGAAAATATTCTATGTAACGTAAAATTAATCAAAATTTGGCAATGTAAAATATTTTAAAGATATCTTATGACTTTATTGCGGGAACTTTACTGGGTTACCATCGAAATGAAAAATTGCTTCGATGAATAAAAACGAAAGTGGACACTTCTCATACTTTATGTCGCGACATTTTTCATGTCGACCGTCATAGAACGTAATCCCCCGCATTTGATGGTCGCACGTGCCGACTCGTGACAAGGAAGGAAGATAGTCCCGGTAGTGAGTCAACCTTCAGTTTCATTATCAGTGTGCTTGTTGGCAGTCATCAGCCGGCAGTTGTTAGCGAGTGTAGCCCACTACCCCCGCGTCGGAAAAGATATTTCACCCTCTATCTGTCTATTAGAAACATTTTAAATGGCAAAAACTTGAAACAAGGACTGCCTATTTTATCCGATACTTTTCGTTTGATTTACGCGACAAAGCTATTTTATAATAACAAATTTAAATATGTTATCGATATATTTCTGAGAACAAGCAATCTGCAGATTCCAATCGATCTGAAGTCGAACTAAATCCTTTGTAACGATGGAATACAAATTATGGAAGTTTTCTCAGTTTAATTCCCTTCTTTACTAAATTATTAACAGCAACGTTTTGGTGGAGCAATTAACTCCCAAGTTTACAGTGATTCTATTTCCTTAAATTTTACATCGTCTACTATGATATTCTCCAAGCTTTGGTACTTGTTCAGGTTACACGAAGTACAAGAAGATCAAGAGCACGAAGAGTTAATATCCTTAGACGTTGAACGTAATTCTTAGAGGATTGTCCAAATCCTCTGAGGAATAATGAATGCACCCCCTCGTTCATTTGTTCGAACAGGGGAACGAGGGGGGGGGGGAAGGGGGGAGCGAACGCCAGCGACCGTGGAAGAGGAAGGGCGAGGAGATAAGGGAGAAAGAGAGAATGTCGAGGGACCGTGGGGTCGGTTCCCGTGGGTATAACCCGGATCGAGCGTTCCCAGGAACGCGCACGTGACCCGCGTCAGAAGACGATCAATACGGACTTCGCGAACTCCTACACCCCACTAGAACGATATGTCGCCCTTGTACAGTCCACATACATCCTTCGCCTTCCGACGAGACCGATGGCGACGGCGAACGACCATCATCCCTCCTCGCACGTGTGCGTATAGATTGTTGCGCGCACGTGCGCCTATTTAACCCTCCCGTCCCCATCCTCTCTCTCTCTCTCTCTCTCTCTCTCTCTCTCTCTCTCTCTCTCACTCTCTCTCTCTCTCTCTCTCTCTATCCCCTCATACCATCCGGCTTCCGTTCCCGATATCGTCGAATCTTCACAGATTTACGGTCTCGTGGACGATACGGAAAGCGCGTCAGGCTAGGCTGCTTCTCTCTTCAGTTCAATCTTACTTTGAGAAAATTTTATAAAGATATATATATAAATATGTCTTACTTTTAACTCATAGATAATGATAATATGTATCTATATTTATTAAACATTTTTATTTTAGCGATTATATATCATTTATCTTTTAATCAGTCAAATTAACGAGAAACTCCCAAGTTTTTCGATCTCAAGCGTGTGTGAATAATGAATTTTATTTTTTATTTAGTATAATTTAATTGTTTCAGTCGTATGTTGAACGCGCAAATACCTATAAAATACCTCATTTTCGCTATTGATGTTCCTATATAGTATTTGATTTTTCATAAATGTGTAGATTTTAAGGAATTACTAATTATTGTACTTTTTATTTATGCCCGTTTCTATCACCCCTTTTTTTTTATAGAAAACATTGAAGAGTAAATTAAACCGAGAGATTAAAGTTACTTTACATCAATAGAAATAGACGTCAGGCCCGATTCCACCAATTCTAAGAATTAAAAATCGTATTCATTTCTATCAAGGAAAACTTGCTGTTTATTTTTTTAATTTTTAAAATTAGAAACAGGTAAGAGCAGTAAATTAAAATGAGGTTAAAGTTAATCTTACGTGATAGAGCCAAGCCTCATGCCCGTTTCTATCGATGCAATTTAATTTTAATTAGAAAAAGATGGAGAGAGAGAGAGTAAATTGTACCAAGATTAAAGTTAATCACTGCATTTCTACTGCATTGGTAGAAACGGGCATTATAGTCAATTTATTTGCGTGATCGAGATAGGATGAGGCAACAGAGGAATACACGCTGTGTGTTCACAGGATAAAAACAAACACAACGAAGCTAACGTATAGACACAGTTTTGCATTTATTTCTCGTGTGTGCAGTACGCCCGCGTAATGATGTACTTACAGCCTTTCAGTCTTTGCAAATATACAATATTTACGCGGGTTGAGGGGGGAGGGGGGGGGGGGGTAGAGGGGGGAGTTTCAGCACTTTCTAAATTATAATATAAGAGGCTATAACAACGACAGTGAGAATAACTATACAATAATCAATAGCAGCGATAGAGCGCGAAAAACTTTGAATGAGAAAATAAACGAGACCCTCGTCGCGATCGAGCTCGATTTCGCCGCGAAATTGTAGCCAATCCCGATCGATCGCGATCTCGCCTTCTCGTCTACCGACATCTGAATCAAATCTTCCGTTTTCAACTCGCGCGCGCGCGCGCTCGCGCGTTCTCCAGGAAGGAAGGACCTCCGGCAAGAAAAGGCGATCGATCGACGAGAGACTAGTTGGGCGGGGCGGCTATATGTAATTGACTCGAGTGTAACGAACGTTATGCGAGCACTCTAGTGTATTCGAACGCGTGCGCGTGTTGCCCGCACTCGACGCGACATATCGCGTTGCGATGTATATACGATCGACGACGGGATAACAGGATGGACTCTCGGCCGTCGGGAGACTCCGAGAGTCGATCCAGTTTTCCCCGCAGTCAAACAACAAGTAACTTTATCAAAGAGCGAACGCCAGTTGGAAACACGCGCGTCGCCTCCCATGCAGCACAGAGATTTATGCGGCAACGATAATTAGCTTATTGTCCTCAGCATCTTCGCCTTTACTCTCTTCAAAAACGCCTGAATATAGATATATTTGTTTTCTTTAAGTGGAAAAATTTTGGGGCGATTTCTCGAGCAACGCGAACAGACAATCGGTTGGCTCACACAGGATGTCCTGTAGAAGGGCATCCTTTGGACATCTCGAGAGGACATTGTGTTGTCTGGATGGAACGATCTGTGCTGTATGGGACTTCCACAGTCCGTCAATCCGAGGCCTCGAAAGACCAGAGAGATCGCGATGAAATCGACCGCCGATCGCGGGTGTCGCGCGGTCGGTTGGGGAAAAGAAAAATTGAGAAATGATAAGAGATCCTATAGGGGCGGCCAAAGAAGAGGGGGTAGAGGAAATTCGTGCCGGGTCCTTGTAACCGTGAGAGGTCTCGTGTGGAATGGCGATGAGCGTATAGTATATATGTACAAATGTATTTACAATTTCCCTTCGCAGAGGAGAAGGGCAGAAGTCGGCGCGGGATTCGCTCTTTTAGATCAAAAAATGTCTCTTCGATCGAAATACGTTCTCGTCTTCGGACGCGCGGTGTCCCCCGGGTAGTTATATAGTTTCTCTTCCGATGGGCGACACTTGCCCCGTGACTGCCCAAATCGAGGGTAGATCAGCGCGGACGTTCCTTTCGAAGAGCAGAGCGATCCATCCTAGTCCACGAGGAGGGTGACCTCCTGATGCGACCTATATATATACCCTAATGGGTCCGACCAACAGGTCACCGATCGGCGACCGTCGCGGTTACGACGGACGTCGTAGTGGTGGTCGTGGCGGCCGACGTGGTGGCGGTGTTCAGCAGCAGGGGTTGCCTCGAGGACGACTGCGTCGACTCCATCGTCGTCGTCGTCGTCGTCGTCGTCGACGTTGTCGTCGTCTTCGCGTCCTGATGCGCCGCATTCGTCTCCTCCAGGGTGGTCTGCAGATCGCAAATGTACTCGATCACCCTTTGGATCACCTCGAGCTTCGACAGTTTCCGCTTGCGCGGCATGTCCGGGACGAGGGAGCGCAGCTTCGTCAAATAAGCGGCCACTTCCTCGGCCTCGAGGTCGCGTCTGGTGCCGCCGATCCCCAGGCCATTGTGCAGGACGCCGCGATGATTGGGCGGCACTCTGCCGCTCACCGGACTCACCACCATCGCCTTCATGCAGGTATATAGCGGCGATCAGCGAGAGTTACACGGACGGCCGGAATCGATCGATCCGCTCTTTCCTCTCTTGACTCTCGTTCGCGAGCACCCTGCTGGGTGATTGTTCGACGACAGCGCGTCACCGCACACACACATACACACACCACCCACCGCGAGTGTGCCTATCGATCGCCGGAGAAGAGCTGTGCGTCGAGTAATCCCGAAGGTGTTAATGCACGTGAAGAGCGAACAGCGGACGCACACGAGCGAGTAGAGAGGACTGGCTTGCGCGTCTCCGTGGAGTTGACGTCCTCGCTTTCTCCGCGGTCTCTGTCTCGTCTTGCGATCAGGTGTGGGGGAACCACGCGTGTGCAGGCAGGATCACGCACTGGTGCTACTAGACTGGTTCACCGCAACCAGCCGCATCGTCCTCGAGCGACAGCTACGCGCCAAGTATGATGGCGAACTGCGTTACAGCCGGCGGAGTACTATACACGGATCGTTTGACAGATCGGAGCCGACTGGCCTCCGCCCCTCACCTGCGTCTTTTTATAGCCTTGCCCCACCCGGCTCCCCGCGCGTACCCTCCAGACGCTTCCAGCGTTTGTACGGCGCAATCGCTGCCCGAGTGGAGTAGCGGTGGCTTCGAGCGTCACGCGATCTGTACTTCTTGTTGACCGATCTGGGCAGGCGTAACGTATGTTTTGTGGAACAAGTCGGAATGGATTCCAATGGGAATTGTCGTTTTCTCTAAAAGAGAAAAAAAAAAACATAGAAATCTAGGGAGAATAATCGATTATTCCATAATACGCTGATTAGAATTCTTAGTCCAACTTGCAGAGAGTACAACTCGTAATTTGCGTTCTATGAGAATCTCTCTGTTGCGAGTACTTCTGATGAGAAAAAAATCTTTTAATTTTTATATGTGTAAAAGAAAGAATTGAAAAACAGAAATCCGAAATAATTTAGGTACACTAAAAGTAACGATTTAAAGTAATTAAAAGAGTATTATGAAACTATATCAAGTCGATTGTCACATAAGTAAATTCGCAATCATAAATTGCAAGTGATTTATAAAATTGACGAACTTTTTGAAAATCAATTAAAAGTCGCTCTGTATGTAATTGCAAAATTCTTATAATAACGGGAAAGAGCTCTTCTCAGATTGTTTCGCACAAATAAAAAACGTGATTGAATTAAAATTGACTTAATTATCTGATTAATAAAGTAAAACAGCTAAATAATAATTATTAATTATTAATTATGGTTTTTAATAATTGCTAATCGCTATTAATTAGTAAAATAATCAAGTAGTTATTAGATAGTAGTACACTGTAAAAAATAAAATGTTAATTTTAACTTAAAGCCGTATAGTGGACTTTCTGAGACATGCAAAATGTTAAAATTAACATTATTGTGTTAATTTTAACATTTTGCATGTCTCAGAAAGTCCACTATACGGCTTTAAGTTAAAATTAACATTTTATTTTTTACAGAAAGAGACAGAGTGTGTAACTATCATAATTATTTAACTATAATTATTTAAAACTAATTAGTCGAATAATCAGGTAGTCAATAATTAATTAAGCAGTTATTAGTAACTATTTATTTTTTAAATGCAAGGTTGAGGAAGTTAATTGCGATCAAACCAGCGAGCTCGACGCGTTTAGAACAATGAACGAGAGGGATCGTCGAAGTGCGCGTGAAACTCGCACGTGAGGTCCGATTCGAAGCTATCAGTAGTCGGGGGTGTTTGACGACTATGCGACTGGCGGCGTCGGTGGAACACGAGGGGAGTGTAAAAGGGAGACGGGAAAGGGGAGCACTACCATTGTTGAACGTCCGGCGGCGCCAGCCACTAGCCATCACGGCTATACCACTACCACCTAAGCACCGTCATCACCAACACTGTAACAGGCGGTCGACCAACCACCACTGTCCTGGGCTCTCTATGTACTCGACTTGCACGGTGATGGTCACTCGCTAACCTGTGCACCATGATTCCGGCCGTGCGATTTTCTCGCGGCGGCGAACAAATTCGCGCGCTCGTACTCCGATTATTTACGTTCAAGTCGTATTACACGCGTTACGTAAATGCGTCATGGACATATACGTATCGTCCTTAGAGGAAAACGAAATAGTTTTCTGACAATTCCGGAATTGCAGTATCTACAACATATTTTTGTAAACTTTTATTGTGGAAACAGAAGAGATATCGAAATCACAGCGACAAATATATGGTGCAATTCAAGGATGTCTGACAAATTGACCCTAATTTGACCGCATTCAATTATTTTAAACAAGAAAAATTATTCTTTATTCGGTCAAAGCGAATTTTATTGCACACAGTTTGTAGAATCAGATAAGCGATATATGTATAAATTCACACAGAAATATTCAAGCGCTAAGGGCTCACTTTGATGGAGTAAGAGATTTCTTTCGTTCAAAACTATATATTTATTCTCATTGATCCCAAATCGTATATCACAATTTTGTCTAATTGCCTAATTATTCAACTGAAATGACTTTTCTCTTTAGCCCCGAAGAAACGCGCCATATATTCGACTTTGTTCGAACTGCAATTCGACAAGAGTTATCTCGAGCGACTCAATCCCTTTTCGGATTGAATATTTTGCTCAAAGCGACAGCATCGCGATTAAACTCGAAGCGTCCATTTTCAAAAGAGCTTTATTCATAAACTTTTTTTTTTTTTTCTAAAAGGCGCCTCGTGACAACTTCCGCAAGTTATTCCACACGTTCGTTCGACTTTATTTGGGGGGCTGCCACGCGAATATCGTCCCTCGGACAGCTCAATCTTTCCCAGCGAATATTCCGCTCGAGGCGATGGCGTCGTCGCGATTACATCGTACTTTGTGTCTTCCGTCTCGCTCCTGGCCGGCTCACGTGCTCGCACGTACGCGCTTCGTGACTCCGTGGCGGAGTCTCGTTACCGGTTGTTGAGGACAAGAATCCGCCCGATGTCCGGCGCTACGAACGAGTTGAATAAAAACAGAGAGGTGGCTGCGCCACAGCCGCTCGATAGGAGAAAAGAGAAAGAGAGAGAGAGAGAGAGAGAGAGAGAGAGAAAAAGCGAGCCGACCGAACTAGCGGCGACACGCTTCGTAGAATCGTAGTCCAGGCGACGTCGATACGCGGGTCTCGTCCGAGGAAGCCGGTCTGTGGAGACAATTGAGGGCAGCGGGGTGGACGCGCGGAATCATTGACAACTGCTTGCGAGATACTCTCTCTCTCTCTCTCTCTCTCTCCCCATCTTTCTCCAGAAAGATTATCGAACCGCGCGAGTCAGAGATATGTGTATCAGTAAAAAATCATCAATTGTTTAAATTAATCCCCCAGGAAGTCAAAATCTGTAACAGTTACTGACACTAGATGGATCTGTAAGATCCATTAAATTTAACACAAGTAATAATTAGTTGAGTTAAAATAAAATAAATTAGTAATATTCGTGTGTGGCGCTCCAAAAATAAATCCAACACAATTAAAATACCTGTGTAAGCCTCTCTGTGGTTATTGATGCGTAAATTATGTATTCGTATGCGATATAAGATATTATTTGCAACGAAGTTAGTTTGCAGCACTTGATTTCCGCGCTGAAGAAGACTCCAATCTAAAGTCGAGAGAAACGTTTACGTTTAATTTAACTTCGTTTGGCAAGTATGGTATATCCCAATTAGTTGCGAATCGTATCTTTATTGCGTTCGGATGCATAATAATTGTGATATTTTAATTGTATTGAATTTATTCTTAGAGTCACATAAATATTATATTATATTTAAATTAATTTAATTTATATTAATTAAGAGGCACTCTCTCTCTCTCTAATTAATTCCAGAATTATTTTAATCACAAAAATGACAATTTATACAGAAAAGAATAAATACAAGAGTATTTTTAATAAAAAGAATAATTTAAAATTTGCAGATGTAAATACAAAAAAACTTGAGATTTCCGACAAAAAAGTTTATACCATTGATCCAGCGTCAACTTCAGAGAGTCAAAACAACAATCTCCCCATCCTATTTCGAAATAATATATCAGAAGTTATTGAGTCTTTTAATAAAAATACGTTTATGTAGCTAAAAGTCTAATATTACATCAGAAATAATAATTTTGTGTAATAATTTATATAGTAGTTAAAAGCAGGACACACTCTGTTAACTTTGATATCTATTTATTCGTGATACTTCAATCCGTGTGAATCTCTTGGAAACGATAGCGGTATCAAAGTAACTGGAAATATCCGTTAAAGTAATTGAAAATTTTTAACTCTACCGCGCGTAATCCAGTAGATATTAAACTATATAATTTAAAGAAAAACTCCATCACACAGACAAAGCAAAAGCTGTCGCCTTCTCATTTGTCAAAACCATGAGATAAATAACGCTCGCGATATTTTTCAATAGTCCGCTAATGATATTTTCCAATAGTGGCCAACGCGTTTCTTCCTCGCGATAAGCCACAGATAAAAAAAAAAAAAAAAACGTCGAGCACGAGCTTATTACTATCAGCGAGCAAAATACGCGTCAACTTATTTGTCCAATACCGCATGCGACTCCAGAGGATATAGCAGTAAAAATATACGTAACGTTTCTTCGCAGTATCTCGCACGGTTCGCTAATATGTCTTCGCGTCGACAGCGCCGATAAGGATAAAAAGAGACGAGTCACACCTATATTGCCGGAGCGCAAAAAGACGGTCGTTCATGGACATTATCGCGGCGATCATACAGAACGCGAGACGTTATTCAGAACGGCGGCGACAATTTCGCGGTGTGGTGGTTATTGACGAGAGGTCTCTTTCTCTCTCTCTCTCTCTCTCTCTCTCTATCTATTATCTCAGAGAAGAGGCTCGGGAGGAATAATCCCGTGGAAAATTACAGGGAATAAAACTGAACGCGAGACGCCCGTGAGACTCGACGGGCAAACACTTATGCGGTTACATACCTGAGCAACCGGATCTCATTGACTCCTTGACCCCGGTGTTTAAGAAACGTAGTTCCCTTGACCCGGGAATAAATAAACCGAGGAAACGCCGCCGACGGCACGCTATCGTTCGTACGCGAGAGAATTTACTGATACTTTTCACTGAGATTCCCCTGGCTCCGAGAACCTCATCCGACGTTACGGCTTTGGCGCCGCGTCACCAAAGTGATCGGTCAATTAAGTTTCCGTACCGGAAACGTAAGGCTGCCGGCTAACGTGATGTCGCAAATAGTCGCGAGGTAAAATTAGTCCGTCAGCGTTATAAGTACGTCGAAATTTCTGCAGATTTCGTTCGAGTCGAGTTACGTATTCATATGTCTAAAGAAGAATTTCTGAAAGAAGTCTGCGGCGACTATATAATGCGACAGTTCTGAAAAAGTATCCTCGACATGTCGAAGTTTGAAATATATTCTTGAAGTAAAAATTAAAAATATGTATCATCACAACAACAGGTGTAGGAACAAAAATAGAATGATAAGAGAACGATATAAAATAAGAACGTTTATCGTTTTTAGCATAAGAACGATAAAATTATGACAAAAAGCGCAATTGAGAGAAATGTACAATTTTAAGAAATGTGAAATATCGAGAAACAAAAGTTCTAATGAACATTTTAGACAGTTGTTTCGTATAAAAAAATTTCTCAGATGGCAGGAGTAGGAATAAATTGTCAGAATCCGGAAGTTCAATATTTAACGCACCCTTGCATATAAACAATTCCTGGCAACCGTTTCTAGCAAAAAAAAAACGTCTCAAGTTACACAGAAAGGCTTGAGAATTTGAGTTACGTGAATCACCGAAGGAGATAAATCGGTGAGATTGATCAATCACAGGTGCGTCGATCCGTTCGACTGTACTCATCTTGCACTCGAGTCTCACGCTTGCTCATGCAGTTAAGACATCCTTATCATCCATGCGATAACGTTCGATTTTAAACGTTATCAGAGTACTTTCCGGTTCAAGTGTACCTAAAAGATCTGTCGACATGTAATGGATTGAAGGCTAAGGCTGATTATCAAACGTTCGACGCCAAGTTCTTGAATCATTTCCACGTATTTGATAAGATTATCATCGGCAAAACGGATCTAATCGTGAGAAATCGTTGAACGTTTTATTTGTACTATGGATCTACAAGAAATTTTACACGCCGTATGAATAAACACGTTACAATTATATATAATTCAAGTGTGTGTGTTTTACCGAAAGAATCTCAATTTTCATTTAAATATAAAGAATTTTAAGAATTTTAATTTATAATATATTAAACGTTTTATTAGATCACACATATAATATTGACTCTTAATTGCCTTTTTATTTCATTGACAATTTTAAAAAAATACAAAGTTTGACATTTTAGATTTTCTCCAAATTATAAATCATACTTTCTTGATTCTGTTGGAGTGCAATCCGATTCTAAAGAATGAAAATTCTGAGTCAGTCTTAAATAAAACTGGCTGAATTTTCAATCTTTGAGATTTCACTCTACAAAGTGAGATTTAGTCTAAAAATTGTAAAGAGTGTCCTTGCATGAATGTCTCTCGAGAACTTTATCTTCGAATCTCTCTTGAATTTTAGGCAATATAGCTTCCAGATGTTAAATGTCTTGCTACTTATAGGTATCTTGTATCTTAAACGCAATATTATACAAACTAATTCGAAAAATAAAATTTGTATCAGATTTAAAGTTTCGTTACGCACGTGAGTATACTATTAACGATAAAGCAACGAAGAGTTTTCCATTAATCGAGATTTAAGGCCAGTATTCATAGTTCGTTCTTATTTTAAGACCGTCTTGAAATGTTAACACGGTTATATATGATTGGCTTGTGACATCTTAAGACTGTACTTAAGGCAATCTTAAATATATAAGGACTGACGATGAATACCGACCTAACTATGGAAGCAATTATTTCGATATTTTCGCGGGGCTTATTTTAACTCACTTCAGAGCGGAAATATCGCACATTTCCACGTGCGTCGCTATATCGAATCAAACTTATCAACCGCGGTGACTTGGAGTCGCGGTGGGACGCGGGGAAAAAGCGAGGTGCCTATAATTACCGTCTCGCCCTGTCCCTTCTCGAAATCGGGACGACGACGACGCGACGGCGACGTGAGTGAGATCGCGGCGCGTTTTCTGCGCAGCTGCCGTACACATGCAACAACCGGGAACGCGAATCCTCGGAGGTGAATCGAACGTAATCGCGCGCTTCCTGCTGCTGCGCCGCATCCGTTCGCGTTGAGACGACACGCATATAGGCACGCATAAGGCAGGCTCCGCTCACCTTATACCTATCCTATCTATCTCTCGCGCATGTCGTACGTTCTTACGAATAAATTTGCGGAGCGCCGCCGTGCGTGAGCCGCATGGAAAATTGTCGGGAGACGCCGATGCCGCCGCGTGAGTCTGAGAATTAACCCTTTTGATTTGAGATGCACGACGCGCTTTTGCATTTTGATCCCCACGTGTCGTGTCGCTTCTTCGAATAAACGCGGAGATTTACTTGCAATCGCGCGAATAAGGGCGCGCATGGAAAGAACGATATTAGTTTTGTTCAAGTACATAAAAATTTAGCTAGATACAGATTTGAAAATAATTTTGTCGAACTATCAAGATATAATTATATAGGACGTTAAAGGTGACTGGAGTTGCAAAAAGTTTTGTCGTTCTAGCAATCGGCTGGACTTGTCCTACTTATAATTATTTTCAGATCTAGATTTTTAGATATTTAAAACTATTTTTCTTCGGTACTATCTAAATTCTGTGGAGTGAAATCTCACTCTTAAAGAAAAATTCTGCCATTGTTTTTCAAGAGTGACAAAATTTTCGGTCCTAAAAGGAGTGGCAGAATTTTTAATCTTTAGGAATGAAATTTCACTCTTTAGAATGAGATTTCACTCCAAAGAATTTAGAGAGGACGATTTTATGAGGAACAGTAAAAGAGAAATATAAAGAGAGTCGGAGCATTAGATAATAAAAAATAAAAAATATAGCATTAGATAAGAGAAAATAAAATTTTAGATAATGTAGATACGTTTGATTAAAATCGCCTGTAGTTCTTTTATTGATTTCACTTGCGATTTGTCGATTTATTGTATACGTGCGTATTCGTTAGTGCAGCTGTACGTAGAATCGAGCGTAAACACGTTGCTGCTCTGATGAAAACACGATTATCTTGATTGCGAATCAATCGAAGCGACTTAAATGAGATTAGATACGTATAGGAGAATAATTTTCTCTTCGGTTATAACGCAAACGAGAATTCATCGAGACGGACACAACGGCAGGAAGTTGAACTGAGTACTTTGACAATCAAAGAACCGATACGATAAACCGATCTCTCGCGAGGTTTCTTCCTTTCTAAAACATACGTGTTACAAAACACGTTTCCTGCTATCAATTCGACATCTTACTCGCGCAATAACGAAATACGATTCTGTTTACAAAGACTCAGCTGATCCAATTGCGAACCACTTCGAGATCGGCAAGCGCGTTTTCTCGGACAAAATTCTCCAAAGTATATAGTTTGCTCGTGAAACCTCGCTTACACTTATCGTGCGTATTTTTGGGCACGTTGTCGTTCAGCGAAAAGACACGAAGGACGACACGCGGGCGATTGTTTGTCACCTCGAAAATCGATGACGCGAGGCGATGTTTAAAGTACAGCACCCGTTCGCCTTCGCGGCGGATCTTTTTTCGATTTTGCCTTGCGCGTCGAGGAAGAAGAGGACGAAGCGGAGAGAGAGAGAAGGAGGAAGACATGGGAGTGCCTCGTCGAAAATTATTCCGTGGAGTGTATCTTGGCATCCGATGATTGTGCGCCAGCGGCTAGAGTGGTCGGTCTCTCTTTCGGAGTGCACGTGCGCCTTGCACGTGTTAGCTGTGGGGCGACTCTCCCGATCCCCGGCTGCCTACAAGACTGTAACATCGTATCAGGAAGAGGCATGGTGGATGGCAGGAGAGGGTGACGGGGGGAAGCCAGAGAGAAAGAGAGAGAGAGAGAGAGAGAGAGAGAGACGGCTCGTATAACCACACGCTCGCCTCCTTCCATCTCGCTCTTTCCTTCTCATTATCTATTCGTCTTCCTATGTACAATCTCTGTTCGTCGAACGGAGTATTATATATGACGCTAATTGCGAATACTGTCAGATGATAAAGCCACGCCACCAAAAAGGATATAATCCTTCGTCAAAGGATTCGGCAGAGCGGAAAAAGTCAGAGCGCTATGTATACCGGATGGAAGGAGATGGTTGTCGTGTTTTGATTCATTTTTTTAATGTTCTTTCAGCCTTTTTAAAAACGATAAGCATTAGAAATAATGAATGCTATATTATAGATGTATGCGTCATTTTAACTTTATAATATTTAATTTTATATTATTTTTGTTTGACACTTTTCTGATGTGGCTTTCGTCTTTTTTTTTGTAATTGGTCAGTTTAATATGTTTTAATTTATTAATTTGTTGCTTATACCTTCCTTATTTTAGTGTATGACAAAAGAGTGACGAAAAAAATAACGAATCGGGACTTTTCAAGTAACGGTAACGGCAATGCACTACTTTTTAAAATTAATAACGACTAACGGTAACACGTTATTTTTATAAAGAAACATTTCCAATCCTGTTATTATACATGCAGCGATATACAGGATCTTCCAAAACTGACGATAAGTATTTTAAAGAGAGATTGTAAGATTTTCAACGAAAATACCGAGAGGCTATGATAATTTTCAAGTGGGAAGAATTTAAAAATTACGAATAACAGGGTTCTCTTTCTATTTCTATCATAAAACTATCATAGTCTCGCTCTTCTTCGTATATTAGACTTTTCTTAAAATGTTACAAAGAATCTTTAAAATGCTTATCGTGAATTTTAGGACACCCTGTATATTTATATCTTTGTTATTTACTTATCTTTTTTTTACCAAGGATTGAAATGTTAAGAACACACTAAAAGCTCACGAGAGTGGTGCAGCGTTGTTGATTCAGCGCTTTTTGCTTTCGACGTAAATTAATATGTATTGTACGCGAATATTATCGTTCCATTTGCCAGTATAACTGATTTGAAACGCATATCGATTTGGCAGATAGAATTGTCACGATGGCATTTGAACGGTCGCTTTCTCGATGGGACCGGGCGATAAAATTGCAAAGCGGAACGTGAGCCCAGCAGGGACAGAAATCACAGTGCCGAGGAAGCGCTCGCCACTATTTGCGCAGCTGTTCAAACCGCTCGCACTGCGAAAATACTACCTCGTCATCCGTTTTTAAAATACCCGGAATCCTCTGGTATTTTAATGCCGCGGCGGCGGCGACGTGCATACATACGCACGCAGGCGGCGAGTCATTAACGGGGCGAGAACCGCGTCTTGACCTGTTTCTCCGAGGTGCGTTTCTCGTCGTTTGCTTTCGTCGTCGTCGTCGTCGTCGTCGTCGTCGCCGTCATGCGATCTAGAGCGCTCGCTCGACACCAGATCGGTGTTATTCGTCCATTTTGCAACTTTCACAGGAAACGGCCGTCTAGAATTCCACGCCGCGTCTACACGTCGCGAAAGAATGCTATACGCGCGACGTGAACAATTTCAAGTCACACGTTGCAGTGTCTGTGAACGCGATGAATTAAGTATTCTTAAAAGTCTTACGTCGAGTGACATGGAAAAGTACACTCGGAGGAAAAAAAAAACGTAGTTGCAACTACACACTTATGTAGGCGATAACTATGTAAGTTTTATACGTGGAATTAAATTATTTTATAATTATTTCAACTAAAAATGTAGTTTCGACTGAGTACAATAATTTTACATAATGCAAAATTTGTATAACTGTCACCTGTCAAGTTATCAATCATTATGTCTTTTTTTTAAAGATAAATAAAAAAGTAAATAAGGGTATACCAATAGAAAGGAAAGGATTAATTATGTATACATATATATTATCGTCATAAAAAAAAAAAAAAATGGAACCTCCTTCTCGCTAATCGGTACATAATTTAAAAACTTAAACGGTTTTTTACACGTCTTGTCTCGGATTCGTTGGAACGCGCGCGAAGAGAAAATCTCGTTGCAAAATGGAGCGAAATTCCTTTGGAGTATACAAAGCTACGGCCGAGATTAATCCGTATTTCGGGGGACCTCTGGGACCATATCCCACCTTCGGCACAAATACGAGATCCATCTGGTATTTTTCAGGTGTCCTCGAACACGGGGGGGGGGGAGAGGGAGAGCGGTATACATTGTCATGGAAACACGGCTACTTCGTCCGGTGTGATGCACTGTGTGTGGTATTAACCGAAATACAGGGGTCTTCAATGGGGCGCACCGTTACACCGGCGCGGCGGCTGCTGCAGGTAATAGAGGTATGGCTCTCTCTCTACAATGTGTATAGGCAGATCGTTTTGGAATACCACGGAGTTCTGGAATATTGTAGAAATAAAACACCTGCACACACCGCGAACGTCGCCTGGTCTTCACCTGGAAAATTTTTTCTCCCCGTCATCTGCTTTCAGCTGAAACACTTTATAAAGGATAATAGAGGCGAAAGAAAAATACGGCCATATATATATATATATAAGGAGAAAGCTTCGAATCGTGAAAGAGCGATCATTGTTTTATCCCGAAACTCGTGACGGTCGTAAAGATCGAAATTATATATGATTACGGTACCCTCCATTGATCGCGGGACCCCTGGTAACCCTTGTCGTCATAACTCTCGACAACGAGAGAGTTCCGAAACTGGGCGAGTCGCGTGAAAAAGTCCAGAAAATGCGCCAGCCTGCACCCGTGAGAGTTATTCGACACCATTTCCCATCTGACAGCGTCAAGTACAAGAGTCCTTCTGTGCCCATGAGAATTTTTGCCCTCCTCTTTTCTCCGCAGTCTAGTCGCAGTAATTATTTTAGACACGAAACAAATTTGTTCGCAGCTACGGTTTTTTTTGTCCAGCATATACCTAAGATAACAACTCTCAAGTAAAGCACACGAGTCATCAAAATTCACTTTTCAACCAATCACGACTCATTTTGACGTCGTTTGACGTTATCGTGACTATTGTCCTGTTTGGACTAGAATTTCCCTCATATGAAACTAAATTTGTCGGTAGTTTTTGTAAAAATTCGATCATTGATAGACATTGCTTAGAAAGGAATATTGTTAAAATAAAGGGCCGAATTGTGTGTGTGTGTGTGTGTGAGTTTTCCGTAACTGTATTATTTATATATCGTTCTATGCTCGGTTTTATCACGTCGGAGTAATTTCTTAAAACCAATCCGTGACAAACGCTTCGCGAGAGAACGCAGCTCCCTTCCAGCAGCAACCATCGTTTTCACGGTCGGTTTTATTTTAACGGAGTTTACATTTGAAGAGAGACTCTCTTTCGCTCGTTTGCGTATTTTTTTTTTTTTCGAAGTACGCCGTATCGATTTCTGAAGGTACTGAAATATCGCTCGCGGCCACAAGGTATATAATCTTCACGGAGCAACGCGGGAAGATACAAAGGGGCGGGCGGGAAGAAAGGACGGAGGAAAAAAAGGAGAAAGAGAGGAGACCCGTACGGCTCGCAGGAAGAGAAACGGACGCGCGAGAGAGGGTCCGCGGTGGTGGAGCAACGGGAGAAAGATCAAGAAAAAGAGAAAGAGCGAGAGACAGGTAAGAGGCCGTGCGCGCGCGCGCGCTCTCGCGCAAAGGTGACCGAAGCTAGCCTGGCCTGGTCGGTTTGGCCCCGTGGGAACGCGTTGGTGGCCAGCTGCACTGATTGCCATGAGAGGACGTGACGTAGCGTCGTCGAGAGGCGCATACACACACAAACACATCGCATGCCCGCTCGCTCGCCCGTGCAGTGCTCGGCTCGCACAGCTCGCACTTGCGCTTGCGTGCCGTAATTGGCGATGGTAGTGGTGGATGGTGAAGTCGCGCGGTACCACGGCGGGGCCCGTAGGGGAGTTCGGTAAAAAAGCGACGAGGGGCAGCGCGCGGAGAGACCCGGCCCGACCGCCCGGCGAGGAAGGAAGGGAAGGGAGGGGTGGGGAGGGGAGGGGGGCCCTGCATTCCAGAGAGGCGCCGGCCAGTCTGCGGCACACCTGCGCGTTCGGTTGAATCACGGCGCCTCCGACATAACCCAATCTCGTCGTCCTTCTCCGATTCGTTGCGTCCGGAGCCGCTCGCTCGCCGCCATATCGCCTGTTCCTCGTCGCACTCGCGAGCCTCTCTCTCCCTCTTTCGCTCTCCCTCTTCTTCTCATCCCCTCCCTCCTTGACGCGCTCTCTCTCTCTCTCTCTCTCTCTCTCTCTCTAGTTTGTCGAACTCTTGTCTCTTTTCGACACTGTGCTTTCTTCTTTTCTCTCGGCAATATACGGATTGACCGCGTGTTTCGTTCGTGGTCGCAAAGTACACTCGTCCTCCGCGTGCGAGGCGCGACCTATGTAGGGCGATGTGTCCCTGCCGCCCTTTTCTCTTGTCTTTTTTTTTCCTGCTTCTCTGTCCTCCTCTGCCCCGAATGCTCACCATTATTGCCCGTTCTATTTTAAACAGCGCGGTTTTCTCTGCCTGCCGTTCTCTTTCGAATCTTTATGCTTTGGTGCCTCCGATTCTCTCCTTGTCTCGCACGTGAGCGCATACATACGTGGGTACATCGCCTTGGAGTTCCGCTCCTCCGCGTTCCGTGGGAGGATCGATCGCGAGATGTCGAATCATGGGATGGAGAAGGGGTGAAGGGGTTCGCGGGGAAGACGAGAACACACACGGCGTGAAAGACGGTGCGGATAGACTCCGGGATAGAAGGGTACCGACGATCTTACGTATACAATCAGTGGCGTGCAGGTGTCCGTTCGTCGTCGTCCTCGTCGTCCGTCCGGTACGTCTCTCTGTCTCAACGCCGCAATCTAAACCGGCCACCGTATAGCAGCGGCTACGAGCCGACACCTGTTTCCCGCCGAGGCCAACGTATGCGTGTTCGATGACGCGACCGCGATTGCGTCGCGTTTCGTTTAGCTCAAAGCCCACGGGGGTCCGAAGTAAGAATTAAGCATCGAGAATGAAGTATCATTCGGATAAAATCGAGGCACAATCACATGAACGTGCCATTAGAAAGCAGAAATAGAAATGAACAGGGGAGATAAATTTGTATCACGTAAAAAACGATTTTGCTGTTAGATGCACAAAATCTGAAAATAATTATGCCGAGCCATCAAAATAATGATGTATATAACGCTCAATGTTTCAGCGACCGGGGCTTGAGTGTTTAATGTAATCACTTTGCTTCGACCCCATCAAAATAATTGCATAAAACGCTTGAACGTTCATGACAGTACTATAAAGAGTTTTAACCTTCTAGCAATCAGTTTAAGCGACCTACATACTTATTTTGAAAGTCTAAACAAAATTATTTTCAAATCTGCACCGTCACTCAAGTTATTATAAATATTTCAACAAAACTGCAGTTCCTATCATATGTATGTACATGTATAAGTTACAATTAATTGCTGCAAATTACGCATAATTAGTTACCGTCGAATTAGCGATCGCTGCGTTAACGACTTTTGACGCTTTTAAAAATACGCTTGCCACTTTCGATTATTGTCTTTCGGATACTCGGATAGTCGCGGGAACTATCATGCGGGCATCCACGATTCTACGCTTCAATAGTATACTGTTAGAACGAAAGCTGAATTAAAAGAACACGGATAGAGAGAGAGAGAGAGAGGGGGGGGAGGAACGAGATGGGAATTGGACGATTTACGCGTGGAATAGAGGCGGTTACGATACGCCGCGCCGCCGGATGGACGTGAGGGACCTGAGGCTCATTCAGTGACGTGGGAACGTGTGCAGATACCATTCATAAGTCGACCATATGATGCGTACGAGTGGTAAACGCCCGTATGTGAACCTACGTGAACTCGTAAGTGCGCACATGGTCGAATCTTGCACGAGGCTCTCTCGCCTTGCTTTCCATTGTACATTGTTATCGAAGCGGCACGAGGCTATCGAGAGAGTATTAATTATTCACAGCTGCCTCCTTTGACACACATTTCCTTTGTTCAAAATGCATTTCCTACTTACGCCAGAAGAGCCGCGTGATACTCTATTATGTATCGAACTTGTATGTCAATCTTTTGATATAGATCATAGATTGGGAAAAGTTGAATAGATGTAATTGCAAATATTTATCGATAATTGATGACGAGCGTGAATTAATATTATCGAGATGCAACGAGGATATGTAAAAATTAATTTAAAAATTCACTCTTTACTCTGGTAGATATTTAAATTATATTTGTTTAGTTATTAATATAGATTATACGATTAATGGAGCTGACACGTATATATTTCCGATGGTGCTATTAATTTATAAACTTGTTCTTTAATTTTTTTTTTATAAAAAAGCTGTTTTTATTATTAATTTTTATTTTTAATTTCACAAGAGTGATTAATATGAATTGCGAATTTTTCTTATATGAATTCAACTGATGCTTAAACCCGGATGCAGTGCAGCTAATTGTAAGACAGGTAGAAATATTTGTATACCTGTCTTTGAATAGAACTCTGTTAACGAAAGGACTACGTCATGGTGGTTTGAAATATTTCATTCTAGGAATCTCTCTGAATTTAGGGAGTGAGAACCTAAAAAAAAATGAACCTCGATTTTACACGAGGATTCATTCAGTTTAAACGCAGCGGATTTAAAAAATGCATAACTTACAATAAAATATCACGCTAGAAAAAAAAAAAACTGTTTATGCCAATGATGCATATTTCGATTAAGCTAAAATCTATTCTTTTTGAAAATACATCTTATTTTGCCGAAAATAATAATTTGATATGATACAACTAATATCTCACTGCTTTATCTTGTTTGTTTCTGTTTGAGGAATAAAAAAAAAACTCGCGCTTCTTTCTCATGCTTTCCGGTCTCTCGTGAGAAAAATCCAAATCACACGCGTGTATCACGCTCGAACTGATCTTGTAACTGCCACTGACACGGCCGTCCTCCTCCACTCCTCTCCTCCTGCAATCTTTCCTTTACAGTTTTACAATGAGCGTCGGGGGATTCGTGGGAGCCTGTTTTCCGTTCTTACCTCGTTTCACCGCGTATACTCTACTACGCGATTCCAACTCGTCATCGTTTTGTTGCCGGCAGAAGACAGAGGGAGAGCTCGAATTTCTGCCAAGATTGGAGAACGCGCCTTGGGCGATACGTCCTTGGGCCCTTTAAAAAAAAAAGTCTCCTGTAGAAAAGGAGGGATTTCCAGAGGAATGAATACACGTTAATCTTACAGCTTATCGGAAAGCGTCTTATAACTTATCGACGTAGCATTCTTGAAAGAAGTCTTTCTCTATCGGATAGAAAATATTGTCCTGTATTTTATATTTCCACCAATTAGATTAATTTTAATCTCTCGGCTCGATTTATTCCTCGCCTTGTTCTACCTCTTAGAACTAGAAAAAGATGAATTAAAGTTAATCCACATTGACAGAAATGGGAAAAAAAATCTCTAAATAGAGGAACACTAGCTGTAGTATTTTGATATCTACTCAAGTTTTTTTAAAAAGAGGAGTTAAACAATAATAATTATATTTATTTCATGTACAATGTTATCTCTCTGTTGAACGAAGAAGAAATTGGAATTAAAATAAAAGGAACAATTTTTTCTTGAATGGTTCTGTAACGTGCGAAATGTAGAAACGATTGCGGTGCTTTCTCTATGGTAAGAGATGACGGGTGTGATAACGATAAATGTTGATAGCGGAATCACGTATATAGACAGTCCTCGTGACTGGGATTTTGTCGTATCGCTACGGTGAGTTGGCGATTCATAGAGTGCTGGCGTACCTGTGGTGCACACCTGTACGAGCGAGACCAGGTTTATCGCCGTAACAGTCTAAGGCAGCCACCTGTGCGCAGGCAGAGATGGTCGCACAGGTGTCTTTTAAAGCGTTTCATTAATTACAAATGGGTAAAGCCAACGTGGGTTCTCCAGTAGTAGCTTCACCTGTCGTCATTTCGCGCGATCTACACCTGAATAAATCCGCGGCTTTCGCCGCTTGACTTCGACCCTCGCGCGAGTGGGCGGTTCCTTCGAGAGAAACCAAATCGTGGCACACACGGAAGTGGGATATCGTATAACGCGAACGTATAACGCGAACGTTTTTACTCTTAGCCACACGAGACAGAAAAAGAATGTGCAGCCAATGATGCAATCGTTGTAAATGCATTGGCGCAATACATTCCAGATAAGTCGGCTGGAGATCAAGGTGACCAAAGGTGACCAAATGTATGGGCAAATCTTGTAAAAGAAAAAACTGCGTATAGCTGTTTAAATAAGAAAACGAAAAAAAAAAAAACGATTCCCTAAAATTTTATGTAGTGCGAAAAGAATGATTTTGCTGAGGTATTTAAAGATCTAATTAGATGCAGATCTGGAAATAAATTTGTCGCATTTTCCAAATATTTACGTAGAAATTTCGAGCATAACAAGCTGCTGCAAGATGCTTTGACTTTTTAGAAATTTGAACATCTTATAATATCTTTTAACGATCCAACAAAATTATTTTCAGACCTACATCTACAGGTAAAATTTTAAATACCTCAGCGAAATCGTCTTTTCTGTATAATCAAATCTCCTTCACGTTCTACTAATATCTACGAAAACAGAATCGTAATTTTTGTCAGATTTCCCGATTTCTTTGCCTGGTAACTTTTTTTTTTTGCTTATTTATTTGACCCGACAAAGGAATTGACGTTTTTAGGTAACGTTATTTCAGGACTTCAGTCAGTACTCTCGCAATCGTGCGACGAATACTGACGTTGCTTGCCAGGTGTCTGTCATTCCTTTAAGGAACGACCTCATTAAAGGACACATCGTTTCACCGACCGAAATGATCAGTCACTAAAACGGCATTGAGTCATGTTTTTTACCGAGATAATTCGTCAGATTTCGTTTGACTCCACCAGATGTGAGAAGCGTGACATATAAAACGTTTTTAATGAAACTACTTTAAATTAATGAATTCTATTCTTTGGCTTACTCTACAAGACACTTGCAATCGAAATCTGACTTTTATTGTTAAAAACTTATTTAAAAATGACTAACAGAATTAATTAAGTATATAATGATCTGCGTTGCAGGAATGTCAAAATAACGCATACAATATTAATTAACTCAAATATTTTATACTAATTATGTTAATTATAATAACAGTATTGATAACATGAAGATTATGGTAACACGAAGGAATTTAAAGAAAATAAATACTTTGTATATTCAACAGAATATTCAGTAGTATATTTAACAGTACTGTCCAAGATTCTAATTCTAGATATCGACTTGACGTAGCGAAGTTCACGTTTGCTGCTTTCCTGTTTCTTAAAAAAAAGGCGATAGAGGTAAACATCGATTAATTGCTACCTAGAATTAAGGCCATGGCTCATACGTAGAAAAACTTAAAACGTAAGACTTTTAAACAGTAAGGAAATCAACATGTTGGATTCGCTACTGCTTATGATATGGTCTTTCGGTTTCTATTGCGTGATTACTGATTTGTCAATATTCGCTTACTGCTATAACCTTTACAAATTTTGAGTAGCATTGTGTGTGCTCTGGAAAAATTCTTCAAGTTACAAATCCGAAGATCTTCTAAGGAAGGAATTAATTCTGTGTCGAATAATATATTACGAATTTAAGTTACAAATCCGATCTCAAGGATCTTCTTTCCGAAAGGAAAGGGACGATTCCGTCCGTTTCGAATAATTGCGAAAATAAATCGAATGTCGCGAAAAGTATTTCGCGACACGGGAACGATACCTACACGTGCACCCGGCTCATGGGTATTCGCGGGATTAACCAGACGCATTCCAGGCCCGAGCGGGTGTTCCCGAGCGTCGTGATGCCCGGCCGCGCCGTTTCTTTGCATTCCTTTTCTTCGCCTCACAGGTCGCAACAAGACGAGGCCCTGCGTGCACGGATGAGTTTCGTCGTCCCTCCCACACGACGACCACCCGGCCTCCGGTATTTCTCTCTTTCTCTACCGCCAGAAATTCCTTCCCGATTTATGGTGTACGAGCGGCACGTCTGTTTATCTAGCGAGATTGCACGATCCCGTCGAAGGCTGGCAAAGCCTAACTACTATCATCAGCTGGTCCCCCCCCCCCCCCCCCCAGCTGTTTAGCGTTATAATTAGTTTCTAGCTTATCGTTATTAGTGGAGCAGTAATTTGGGGAGGAGAGGAAGGGGAGGACATAAAATTTATTCTTCTATAACTATATAAAATCGCCGTGGCAAAACCATTGACTTTGTAAAAAGAGACTGTAAAGGGCTCAGTCGTGAAATATACAAAGTTAGAATATCGGCAAGAAGAGGTGAGGAGCAACAAATTCGCGAAAAGTCGCGACAGGAGCACGTACACACGCGTGCATACCGTTCGAGCGATAAAAACGTGAATACATACCGCGCCTGACAACGGCGGCGGGGGGGGGGGGGGAGAGGGGGAGGAAGAACAGAGGTAATCGGAAGAACGAGGTGGAGGCTTAGATAGCGGGGCGTAATAAAAGAACAAGAGGAGAGAAAGAGAGAGAGAGAGAGGAGAATTTCTCTCTTTCGAGACGGAGGATGAAGGGAGGAGGAGGAGGAGGAGGAGGAAACGGAGAAGAACGAGAAGCCGGCTGAGATGTAGGTAGATACATACATACAGATTTGAGGGGGTCGAGCAGAGAGGATGAAGGAACTGAAGGAAGAGAGAGAGAGAGAGAGAGGGACGAAAACGAGAAGGTAGGTGCCGGGCCGGCGATATCGTGCGCCTTTCTTCCCTTTGCCACCTTATTCGCCATGGCCGAACGGCGGGGGGGCAGCGGAGGGGTCCACAGTGTACACGATCTCGGCGGCGGCGGTGGTGGCGGCGGCCACGATGGTGCAGGCAACGGGGATCGCGGAGCGGCAGGGGGCGATCCGAGGCATCGAGAGGGGACTTGGCGACAGACTGGCGGGCGCGCACCTGCACTCGGCTTGGCCGCGAGAGAGCCGACAGTCAGGGGCGCACCTACCAGGCGCAGACTCCGGCTCTTCGGAAGAGGAGGACGACGACGACGACGACGACGATGAGCGGAGAGAGAGATATAAATCGCGCCGCACAGCCGGTGCATTTCTCTCGTCCGCGCTTATCTCCCGCACGGCCCGTTCCACTTTCAGTGCTCGCCCGTCTTATTTTCCATCTTCCTTTTATCCCGCGTGCCTCGCTCCAGCTCTTCTCCTTTTATCGTTTCCTCCGTGCAAAAACGCGCTCGGTTCCCCTCGTCGATATTCTCTCGCGCGGGTTAATAATTCCGCGTTAGTTGTTTGATGAAAACGTACGTCGCATTTTTTCCCCCGAATACGATTTGACTGAAATAACGGTCCGTTAGAGTACCTTGTTCAAATTCGATCTCTTCGTTAATGCAGGTTTATTTTATTTTATTTCCCAACATCACACAACACACTGAGAGTAATTATAACGTGATATCCATGTTATAATTTCACACTCAACAGTATACATAAATGTAATATAATACATGTACTTGTGCAGTTTATACATATATTATTTAATATGAAATTATAACTCTGATGTATTACCGTTGTGATTTACTGGATTTTTGTCTTTAAGGATGAGAGAGTGCAGACTTTTGCGTAACGCATAATACATAAGAAAATGAACCAATCAAAGTCCTTCATTTCCTTCATTTCCTTCCAGTCCATGAAATAAAAGATCTGATTGATTTTCTTATGCTTTATGCGTTATGCAAGAATCTGTGCTCCTAGGAATAACGATTATAGAAAGCTAGGGTTTAAAAATATGTATACTCTATGAAAGAACGCGGTTTTGCTAAAAATTAGATACAGATTTGAAAATAATTTTGTTCGATCATCGAAATAATAATCGGAATTCAAGTACGATAAGCAGTGCCGCAAAAAGTTTCGACATTCATCTAGCAGCAGCTTGTGTGAGCGTTCTATATACTTATTTTGATGATCCAAAAGATTATTTTCTGTGTATCCAACTAAACACTTGAGCAAAATCGTTCGCTTCTCGGGAGATCTTCCTTTCTAGACGCCGTCAATCGCGCAGGTAGGTAATTGGAGACGGCTCGAGCACATGGATAGAGCGATAAAACGAGCTCCAGCTTCGGCATGCGAGGTTCATGAATATGGATCAGGAAAGTAGTAATCGCGAAATGAGATACAAGACGCGGACCGCAATATGCTGCTGCGTGCGATCACGATGTACGCAATGTACGCATCAGGTTTATCCCGGGCGCATTAATGATTCCGGGAGTGAGTACTATTATATACTTCTCTATCTCGAGAAAGAGTAGAGACGACTGGGAGCACTGGAATATACCTTCACTTTTCGCTTTTATTTGCTATTGTCAATTTATTGCGGCGACGTTCCATCGTGTGACGAGCTTCCCGTTTGACCTTTTCGTACAGTGGATATTTATAAGATCCGCGCGCTACGACCGTGATTTTAATGCGAGGTCGTTATGCAAAATCTCGTAAGGCTTCTCTCTCTCTCTCTCTCTCTCTCTCTCTTTCAGTTTATCACGTTCGTTAAATATCAGATTTTACACGCTCACGGTAGCGCCGCCGACGATTAACAGCGTGACTTTATCCTTCATGTTTATAGCGTCGGACGAGAAGATGAAGCAGAAAGTTAAAACGTCAAAGCTTAGAATCCATATTAAAATCTTATCCAAAATGATTACATCGTAACGGATGATTTCATAATTTTATCATATATTTGCTTAGAAAGTGTCTATTGTAAAATTAATTTTAATTTACAGATGACATAACGTTTTTGTTTAATTTTTATAAGTTATTAATGCTTGATTTAACTTGAATATAGTTCAATTAATAACAATTATAACTTAATTTATATAATACTTATTAAATTTACATAAATAATTAATAATAATTTAAACGTTTATTAGGATAGAAACTGTCATTCTCGATAAAAAAGAGGTTCTAATTCCGTTTTATACATACTTATTCGAATTTGCGAAACAATGAATTGGTTATTCAATGTAAAATTAACACTTAAATTACTTTGAATAAAGTTCAATAATTAACAATAATAATAATTTAAATGTTGTATTCGGGTAAAACAGGACTGCCATTTCAATAAAAGAGACTATAATTCTGTATTATACTCGTAAATTCTGTAAGAGAGATATTTCGAGAGTATCGGGAAGTAGGATCGCCTTTCGCAGCTCCAGGCGTGAAAATTGCATCTTAGAATGTAAAATTATAGCAATAATCAATCATCCACAACGCGAATCAGGATTTATATAGAATGAAACGGAAAAACAAGCGCGATAAATATACGGTTTTACTCGTGTAGTTTAATTTATTGCCACTGTTAAAATTGTCACATGTGTTTAGATAAGGGCACGTTCTTGCCACGAGATTCGTAAGAGCGATTAATTGTCGCCGATACGCATATTTGCGGGTCGATATAGTATATCAAAAAGAAAGACTAGACCGAGTCTCATCATCAATGCAAAAAAATCAGGATTACTTATTTTGAAACTGAAGTGGATAGGCGGTTTTTTGCTTTGATGAATGCCAGTATGATAATAATAAGTGATCGATTTGTATGCTGAGGATGACTTAAAAATAAAGTCGAAACGTACGAGATATGATATGACAAGATATATAATTTATTACGCAACCTAACAACCAGCGTGGGACTCCTATTGCTTCGAAGACATTTTACATTTGAATTTTTGAAATTTAAGGAGTTATTTACAAAATGTTAGTAAGTACAAAATAATGTTGTAATAATATCGTTAATTATCTTATAAGATATAAAATAGCGTATATTTTATAATAAAAATTATTGATAAAATTTATTCGTAATATTTTATAATAAAATTGATTATAAAAATTTGTAATGAAACTTCGTGAAAAATAATAGCAGAAGCAACAAAAATAAATATATTTTAGATCAACTGGACTCTTGCGCGATCATTCGGATTAATCAACGAGTTGGTAAACACATCTGGTGTCGTACGTACGTGTGTACTCTTCGAGGTAAATTTTGTATTATTGAAAACACTTCTCGCTTGATAATCGCTTGATCACTCTATGACAAGTGTGCGAATCGCAGAAAAAGTGGGAGAGCGTAAAAGCGGCACATAGATATCGAATCGTGATATAGCATTTATTTGAATGACACTTTTATAAATAACGTATGTAATTTTTCAAACGATGCCACGTGCAGAAATCTACAGTTTCGTGACCTGCAATCACGACATATTAATTCAATTGTGCAAGAAGATCAATTTTTGATCAAAATTAAATATTGTATAATAAAGGAATAAAAGAGTAATAAAATGTAAAGTGTGTAACAAGACGATTTCTATTGAATTTGTATTGGATAATAAAATAATTAAAATAACAAAATTGGCAGTGCCAATATAATGTTCCAATTTGAAGTATTTAAGTGTAAAAAAATATAAAACACGATTTTAAAAAATCGTGTTTTAATTAGTAAATTTTGTAAACTTTTAAAATCCTTTTAAATAAAAATTACGCGATCTTTTTCATATTTGTATGATGATAATATATCGAGATAATAAAATAAGATTAGACGATTTGGTGATGATCACGAATCGATCGCAAATCTTATCGATAACACTATCATATGTATCGCAAATGTATTTATAAATACTTTACTAGAAATTCGTGTCAATACAACTACGTCTTATATTGTAGGTATAACAAAAAATTGTGATATAAGAACACAAACTTTAATCACGAAATCAATGAAAAATAATTTAAAAAATTAATTTATAATTTTTGTAAATTGTTTATAAATTTATAAAGTTGTAAATAACTCAATAACTTGCAAACTTTTTACGTCTTCCGTTAGGATTATTGATTAAATGTACATATAAATAATTGCAATGTGTGATTATGAAATAAATAAATGTGAGACAATTTGTTTAAATGTCGAATATTAAATTTCTTAATTTCGCGTGCGTAAAAGAAAGAGAATGTTTGTTAAATGCCGCTGTGTTGGTATGTACTTAAGTATGTACGTATAAAAGTGTGTTGATGATTACAGGTCCGAGAGGGAAGGACGTTTCGTCTTTGAAACACGTGTGTTCTTATCAACGGTCATTTTTCTCGCGAGTTACGATAACGGTTTTGCGAAGCGTAATTTCTGTCGGCAGTCTCACGGTCTTCGACGATTTGCCTTCGATATTTTTACAAATCTCCTCGCAAAACCGGTAATATACGCCATACAAATTTAAGATGTGCAATCTCTATCAATTAATTCGCAGTCTTTTATTTACATACATTCCGTAAAGTTAAAATTAAGCCAAATTTTATAGTAAATATATAAATTAAATTATTTATATTATTAATATTTAACTTTATATTTTAAAACTAAAGAATTGTATTGTTTTTCATTAATTATATCATCGATTTAAACTAATAATTAGACTAAATAAGAAATTGTAACTCCAATTAATTTTAAATAATTTGATGTAATAAAATAATGCGATAAAACTATTTTATCTAGTTGAATATAAATAAAATAATAAATGTTGAATGTGTGTGAATTCAATTAGTTATAATCGTATAATAATTTCCTCATGGATTGTCTAAGAGATATTAAAGATTTGCATGTTATATTATCGTTTACAAAAGCAAGTGTTAATTATGTGATCGTAAGTATATATCTGTAATATGTAAGTTCAAATCTACATAAATTTGCCAAATCTAAATCATTGAGCAGATCATCTCTGCGAAATCGGTGCCATTCGCGCAAATACTGACATCTTGCGTATGGATTACGAACTTTATAAAATATTTAAAAGGCGCTACAATGTGGGTATTTCGAATTATAAATCATTACAATTTTACGTACAATTTATTATTTTGCTGTTTTATTAAGATTATTATGTTCGTTTAAAACTATAATACCATTTTAAAATTTTGCGTCATCAAAATGTGATAAATTATATGTATTACTGCCGGCTTCTATCTTTTTCAAATTTTTACGTTAATTTTTTTCCGACACTATTTAATTAAAATTTTTTATTTCAAATGAGTTTGTGTATGATAGATCACTGTGTGCTCGATTATATGATATTTTCTTACTCATGCTCGATTATTAAAAATAACAAATGCGTAATGCAATTTCTAATTTTCGGTGATTCACGCCATGTGTCAAAATTTCTTTACTTCTTTCACCTCGTTTCGCGTGACTAGAGAGTATCCGTCAAAATTCTGTCTGCAATGTTGAGTTTTGTGATTGCAATATGATTCCGATTGTGAAGCCCGAGCTCAAGATACTAAATAAAAATAAATTACATATATCGCGAAGGCCAGGATGCATCATGTGGCTGTTGCTCGGTCGTAAGAAATGATTTATCGAATATCTTCAAGTTTAGCATATAAAATATTTTTCATTTTTGGTTAACAAATCGTCATTAAATATATATTATATAGTATAATTTTTCAACGTTTGTACTATGATAAACTAAGATCTAGCATGCATATATGTAGTTGCAATCTATAAAGCATAATTCTATTTAATATTTATTTTAATCGGTATTCATAAAGTCACTGAAATAAAATGTGTATATGCGCATCTATTTTTAATATTTATTACACACTAATTGTAAGCGAACCATGTTTTGCAGTGTCTGCGATAATCTTCATCGGAATATTTAGTCGTTTGACAAACAATGTGTACTTACTGATTATCTTGCTTCTGGGCGAGATCATGTTCGGATTGGATAGTTTTGGAGAATGGGAGGATCTGATTTTGTACAAGGACGAAAACAAAGCTGTGGTTGAAAAATCCGTTTGGAGCGACAAATTGTGCTCGGGCAGTTCAGGTCAACTCTCCTTCATGAAACTCACTGACATCCGACACATTGGGGTCTCCACCAAAATGGGTCTCTTTATTCTGCACAGGAACGGGAAGATGATCACTCTCAGTATGAAAGGCTTAACGAGAAAGGAGATACAAGATTTGAGAAAAGAAATTAACCATTTCTTAAACATGAGCCGGCTCAAATATCTCGATCATTCTCTAGTTGATCCTTCGAATCGATTATTACTTCCTTCCGGTTCTGAGGAATACTTGCAGAACTTGCCAAGAACATGTTTACCTGTGTCCAACGAGTTTACTGTCTCCGACAATGTTTTGGGAGGTACAATGGACAGGACGTGTTACCAAGTGCAGCAGAATTTGAGCTATCCAAGTTTAATGCGTGGAACGCAACTTAACAGCTATCAATTGGCAAACTTTAGAAAAAGTCCTTATACAGAAAACTCGACGCACTTCAATTACGTCAAATATATTAGAAACATTTGCACAATTCCCTCACCTCGCAATTTGTACAAGTTTCATAAAGCATGTAATTAATCGAGTATCATTCGTGTTGTACGTCTTCTTGAGATTACTCATATTGTATCTCATTCACGATTTAAGACAAATTTGTGTGTAACAAAGCAAGATTCCATTTTGTGCTGTAATAAATAATTTATTATTTAATAACAAATTGTTTGAAAGCATCACAGAGAATACTTTAAAACTTATATAAATTCATCACTAGTTATTAATTAAATAACATGTCATATTACTATAATAGTTCTACAATGATCATATGTGATCTCTGTCGGTTTTTGTAACAATTGAATAAATCCTTTACGTAGTATGTGATTTAACAAGTTGTTTACAAGCACTTTCGATATCTGGATATTGATATTGAAATCCTAACTCTGTAACACGCTTCGGTGTAACTTTTTGTCCCTCCAACATTATCTGAAACGAAAACACCAAGTAGTATACTAATATCAAATCATTACATTTAGTATTAAGTTAAACATACCTTTGCTCGTTCTTCATTGAATAACATTTTTAAGAAAACACTTGGAACAGGTATGATCGCAAATCTGTTTAGTGACGTTGCAAACGCTTTTGTAAACTCCTTATTTGTTATAAGCTATTAACAGAATGGTATAATTAATTATACATATTTCAGTTGGAGATCAATACTAAAGCCGTTTGTATTATATATACCTGAGGCGCTACTCCATTTAATATACCATCCACATTGTTATTTGTAAGAGCATATATAAACATGCCAACTAAGTCAGTAATATGTATCCAGGGCATATATTGATTTCCACTTCCTAGTGGCCCACCAAGTCCTGCCCAGAATGGGAAATAGATGTTCTTGATCATGCCGCCTTCTCTTCCTAACACAACTCCAGATCTTATTGTTACTTGTCTAATATTACTACTTTCTGGTAACTTTGCTGCTTCCTCCCAATCGTGACAAAGTCCTGACAAAGTCAACAAATTAATAATTTACAAATATAAATATTACGTTACATGTAAAAAATAAGATTTTACTTGATAGAAAATCATATGATTCGCAGATGCTTTTTTCTGTGTACACAGTGTCATTAGGTTTGTAATATGCTACTCCTGATATAGTCGCGAAAATTGTAGCTTTGGTATTCTGTATAGAGTCTGCCAGAGCCTTCGTCGTTTTCACTCTGCTATTCCAAACATTTTGTTTGAATCCAGATGACCAACGTTGCATAGGATCCAGTATATTCTGTCCGGTAACATTGATGACAGCTGATGTGTTCTCCGGTAGGCCATGGTGCTCTAAATCATGCTATAGATACAATTATCATTGGATTGATTCTTACCAACAAGTAAATTCACTCTCATGAAAATTCGAAAATGCAAATCCATTTTCATATACCCATGATATTCTATTTGGTCCTGGCATCCGAGAAATACATGTACAGGAGATACCAACAAGATTCAATGATTTTATTAGCTGCGATCCTATGAAACCAGTACCACCACCTGAAAATATTATACGATCTTACTCCTATTTATATAACATGATTAATTTTTCGCAATATTACGAAATTGTTAAACAATTTGTATAAAGTATGCTCACCTACCACTACATGCTTTAAACCGTTTAGTTGAGCCATGTTCACAAATCTGATACACTTCTAAGTTAAGAATAAACTTGCAATGACATACTCTTATTTTAAAAACGCTCCATTGAACTTTTATCTTTAAAAACAAATTTGCAAGACTGCCGGCAAGACTGAACGACACGATAAAAATGCAATTTACAAAATTATTACAATAGAAATTTCAAAACAATAAACATATTAAGATATATATGTCATATATTTACATAATAAGAAGTAAATTATAGAACATTGTTTTTATTTTATTAAATACTCTATCAGGACTTATAAATACAACAAACAATTTTTTTCTTATATTATATTTTTCTCATGCAGTATATTATTCTATGTGATAAATGTTTTAAAATTGCGTCTTTTAAGAGTAATATTAACAACAGTTATAATCAGTCATAATAATTGACAATTATTCTTTTTTTCTAATTAGTCGCACTTATTACCGTATCCGGAGTTTACAAAAAATCTTCCGTTAATATCTCCAATTTTTCACAGAGCTGAGCAAATTTATATGCGTAAAAAGTAAATTTAAGACACATCCACTTCGGGCCAAACCATTGAAACCATCCACCCTATTGTGAAACTGTTGTTTATAACTCATGACATACAGGTGCATACTTGTTTAAAAATATAAAGACAACATCCAGTAGTTTTGAGTGGCACTCAATTGTCCATGTCGCCAATTGGCCAATTTAGTAGAGGATCTGCTGATTGGTGGAAAAACTCGGAGCATCGATCATTGTGAGTGGTCAGTAGTCTTCGGTAATGGATTTGTTTGCACAATGCTTGAAATCCCCAAATATTTTTGTATCTAAAATGAAATAAAGAAATTTGTTCGAGTTGTTTAAAATTTTTCAAGATTTTTGCACTTAAAAATCTTTTAATAATAGAGATAAATATATAATATCTAGACGTTTTTTGAAAAGAAAAAAATCGAAGATGCTGAGTGCAAAAAGTGCAAGCAATGCGAACAAGAGATTAATCGTGTATCTTGATATAAGATAAGAATTATGAAAGTGAAAAAATTTATTAAAATATTTACAATTTTATTGGTCAACAGCTGGTAAATTTGCCTGTAAAATTTCATAATTTTTACTTCGTTTTAAAATACATAATTAATCCCCGGACTAAAGGATTCATTCTGTCTTGTTTGTAGACAAATCTCGAGAAGATTATACCCCATGACTGAGTCCAGTAGTCACCGCAGAAAATCCATTATGGTGTCCGTCGTTCAGCAGTTTATTACGGATGTCCGCATTTCGGAGTAGAATCACGATCTGACAACCGCGTGGCTAGCGGTAATTATGAAAATTCGATTGAAAACTCCGCGCCGCACGTGAAAACTCATGCCACTGTGTCTCGTGCACGATCGACAGCCGTGAAGGGATCAGTGCCTCGAGGATAGAGCGGCCGTGATCCTCCCGTTTGTCCTCTTCTTCGGCGCGGAAAGAGAATTTTGAGAGACAAGAGAAACAGCGAAAATTGAAAAATGGATATTGACAAGATGAAGGACGGCGTGGAAGTGAGTGACCCGGAGGCGGCTAGCAAAATCAAGGCGAAGAAACGGGACTCGATAGCGGATATCACCTTAGATATAAAGTCACGTCTCAGTTTGGAGACGACAGAGGCTTGCGGAGAACCGCATGTCAATGGGGTAGCTCAAGTGAACGGTATCTGCGACTCTCCTCAAAGAACTGCCGCTGTCACCGATCTCTCCCCACAATCTAAAACAATGGAAACTAGTCATTTAAACCAACATGGTATACAATGCCAGCTTATTCGCCATGTGTAGATACGATAGTCAAACTTCAGTTTATATATCTAATAATAAAATAGAATGACTTATTATTCATCTATTCTTGTAAAAGATCCTGCTGATCTTATGTGATGGAGTTTTGTACATTTTTTTCTTGCTAATTGATGATATCTAGCCAAGCGATGATATCTAGCCAAGCACTGCTTTATAAAGATTTCTCTTATTCATCTGAAAAATATTAAATTATGTAAACTATAACTTAAACTTTAAATATTATGTTGAAAGATTTGTGTAGAAAAAATCCTGTTTTATTAGAATCATTTTTGTATATTGTACAATTGTGTATACAATGCTGGGAATGAGTGAAAACGTCTGCTTCTTGTTATGTTACAGAACAAGCAGGAACATTATCCATGGAAAGTAAAGACAACGATATCCAATATGTTAGCTATACAAGTGAATTACAAATGCCTGATATTATGAAATTAATACAGAAGGACCTAAGTGAACCATATTCTATTTACACATATAGATATTTTATTCATAATTGGCCGAAATTGTGCTTCCTGGTATGTGCTTTCTAGAAAATCTCTATTTGATGCTATCACTCAAGTTATTCATTTTATCATTCAAGTTAATGCATGTGATATTACAAGTGTATCATTCTTACAGTGTTAATAAAGATGTTGCAGTTTCTGTATAACTTGTTATGGGACATTTGAAAGATACTGATACTGTTTCCAAAATTTCATAATAAATTATCAAAGAATTATAAAAAAATTACTTCAATATTTTTAGCTCTCAGGTAGAATTTAAATAAAAAAATAAAACTGTTCTCTTGTTTGTCAAGGCAATGCATGGTGAAGAGTGTGTTGGTGCCATTGTCTGCAAACTAGACATCCACAGGAAAGTGATAAAACGTGGTTATATCGCAATGCTGGCTGTTGATGTGAAATATCGGAAACGGAAGATTGGATCAAATCTTGTGAGACAAGCTATTCAAGCGATGGTGGAGGATGATGCTGATGAGGTCGTTCTAGAGACGGAAATTACTAATAGGCCAGCGTTGCGTTTGTATGAAAATCTTGGATTTGTGCGGGATAAACGATTATTTCGATATTACTTAAACGGCGTGGATGCATTACGACTGAAATTATGGCTCAGGTGAAATTCATCCACGTGCTTATGTCAATAGGTATTTAAATAATTACAATGTTGAAGAGATGTGACATCTATGCTCTACTACATCAGACAAACGGACGACATTAATGTCAAAGAGATTATATGTTTCTACATGCACAAATGTGTTTTCAGTTGCAATACCATGCAATTTATTCTCTGTACTTTCATGAGAGAATTGGCTTATTTAGTTAGGTTATTTAAATAATAGCGTGGATAAACTTTATATTGCAACAAGATTATTTCTGTTTATCTAAAATATCATTTATTTTTTAATAAATTTATGTTTATATTGTGAGATAAACGCAATGAAACCTCCAACAGCCTATTGACAGTATGTCCGTTAAGGGCGGAATATATGTACAGAGTAATTTGTTAATAGTGCCTAACTGTTGCCTGACTAGTTAGTTATTTTGTTATGAATTTGCTGCAATTCCTTTGATATTAATGTCAATGATCGAAATAGATTTCAATTGCAGCTTGAAGATATAAAATGAATGATAGTAAGAGATAAAATTCGGGACTGTAAAAAGGACTGAAAATAATGAATGTATTTTGCTGGAGCTCACATTGATAAAGTGCACACATTTTGAAGCATATTTAAATTTTTGTATAACTAATTCGAAAAATATTAATTTTATATTGTTACAATTATGGATTTTCATTGCATGGACATTTTTTTAAGATTAAACGTTTACATATGTTTTGTCATCAAAGGGTATAATTAATACTCAATATATATATTTACTATGTGTATATATAGTAAATATATTTTAAGAAAATATATATTTTTTAATTATACCCTATTATAAACTACAAATTTGTAGGATCTCCATGTAAAAACAATTAAAAAGGTTCACATACATATTACTTATTTGGCCCTGTTGTAAGCAGTTTTGTTTGTTCATAATTTTTCTGTTAAACTGAATTTGTACAATTGATTTTACTATTTTTTAACCCTCAGTATACGACTGAGTCATTCGTGTCCTGCATATTTTTTTTTTAAATAGCACTAAAAATTAGTGACAATATTTATGTACATATACATTTCTTTTTAAATACTATTTTATAAGTATTTTCTAAAGTATATGTAAGAATCATTTAATAGTTTTGTATGTTTGTAAAAGTGAAATGAAAACGCGGAACACAAACGACTCATATCACGTGTACTAAGGATTAATGATTGTAATGATGGATTCAAAATGCATAGTCTGTAATTTAAAAGAGCAGGAATTGAAATACATAATTCTCGTAAAATAATAAAATAATGTATGAGATATAATCAACAAAAGGCCGTCAAATATTTATATAAATTAAAAAAAATTATCTTTTAATGTTTTTAATGGGTCCAGTTTATTTTTTTTTCAGTGTCTCAATGCGGAATAATTATAAAATTACGTTAATCGATCACGTTATGTGAAAGTTGCTATATCATGCATTGTGTGACAAATTGCTGTCGTATCCTAACGCTACGTCAAGCGTACAATTTTGTCAATGTGAACGGCAGAAATGAAGAAAAAACAGATGAGGAAAAAGAAAAGAGGAAAAGAAATAAAAGCCGACCGAGGACGGCGGAAATTTAGGAAAAATATTTCCGTTCGAAATTATAAAGTGATACACGGAAATATCGATAATATATATGTACATATATATAAATACATAAATGTTTGTGTATATATATATTATATATATATTACATAAACGAATATGGACAAAGAAAAAAAAAACGAAAAAGAAATTATGGTTTACGAAAATGAAATATTTGGAGGGAGTGCGCCTCATGCGGTTTACGCGGTGAGGAGTGATACGCGCATTACTGTCTACCTATTATATCTATCTTTGTATAAAATAAATGCGAAGCACAGATCATAATGTAACTATTAAAAAAATGTAAAAATGTTAATAAAAATACATAAATGTTTTTACACGCGTCTCGTTTACGTTGTGTTTGTCTGCTTGTTGCGAAACAGCTGTTATCAGATTACTATTATTTTAATTACATATGCCAATTGTATTCATGTGAATTTATTATTACTATATTTTTTATGTCTATTAAATTATTCGAAATTTCTACTCATTAAAAAATTAATTTATATAAATTATTTTATTCAAATTATATACGCTATATTTTTTTATTGAACAGTGAACAATTACTGTTAATATTACAATGTTATTGCAGTGTGATATTTTTTATTTTTTGCAATAGTTTTTGTCATTCTAAGTATGTAGACTGAAGAAAATGTTTTATTTTTTGTGATCTCTGAATGGATATGTATGACTTTCGATACTGGATCTATATATTATCTCTGCAAGTTTATTTAGCGAAAACGAAAAAGAAAATTTTAATGCAAAAATAAAAAAACAGACCTAATAATTCGATTTCTTATATAAATTATCCAATTCGATAAAGAAGATTTTAATTGATTCAGTGGAAAAATTCCAAGCACCGGTCGTCGTTGTATAATTAATCGCTAACGACGTTCTTGACATTCGATAACCAATGGATGCATCCGGACTACATCAATCAAATGGCCTGGTTTACATCGTGCAATTGATACGCGTACTAACTAGTTACTTTCTATTGAATTATCTTAATTTCAGCGATATATGTAAATGTATACACAATAAACGTATTTAGTTAAACATTTTGATGCTTATTGTATCAATATTATACATCATTCTTTAAATACATTGCTGAAATTAAAATAATTTAATAGAAAGTAACTAGTTAGTACGCGTATCAAGTGCACGATGTAAACCAGGCCAATATGTGCAATCGTGTCTATAGGCAATCGGAACCTTCCCCGATAGAAATAACACAGTTTCAACTTATCAGAAATTAGATACACCGGAATACACTGTTTTTAATAGGTTGAAACTGTGGTATTCCTATCACTACCGCTATTAGGGAATTTTTGTAATACCGTTTATCCCAGATACGATGAATGCTAAAATCACCATTATCTTTTTCTTCACACCTAATTAAAAAAAGGATAACGTGACTTTAGCGTTCACCGTATCTGAGATAAACGGTAAAATTGTAAAAACTCCTTATTCTCTCGCATTGGGCGAGTAAAGGTTGATTTATACTGGCCGTAAACTGTTAACTTATGCCGTAACCTGTAAAAATTGACCAATCACAGTCGAATGAGAGGGGAATAATCGATTATAATTGGTCAATTTTTACAGATTACAGCATAAGTTAACAGATTACGGCCAGTATAATCCAACCTTAATGCCAGCTGCACCCAGCGCGATGTTCGTCGTGCGCGACACGCGATATCCAATGAGCGTGTAGCTTTAGAATGAGAACATTGGTAAAGCTGTACGCTCATTGGATATCGCGCATCGCGCGCAACGAACATCACGCTGGTTTGCAGCTGGTATAAATGACCGTAAATCCAGATCTACAATAGGGTTTTAAGCCTTAAGCCATAAGAAAAGGACGAATCATAATCGATTATTCTCCTCATATTTCACTGTAATTAATTAATTTCTTATGGCTTAAGATTTAAAATACCTATTGTAGATCCGGAGTAATAAAGCGGCTAGGTATGTACACTCGCCGAGCGATCGAATATGATTGGTTGGATCTATAAGTAATAACCAATTATGTTCAATCGCTCGGCAAGCATACCTAGCCGCTTTGCCGTCTTGGGTATAAGAACTGACTATGAATACCGGTCTTGAACTCGCCCAATGATTCATTCCGATGCGCAGTGGATAGAAAGTAGTGCGGAGAGGGGAAATCTATCAGCCAATCAAATTTTGAGCCCATGTAGAAATCAGCTGATTCGTTTGCGCCGCAATAAACTCAATTTCTGATTGGTCGAGATCACCATCGCCATCATACGCAATGGGTCACCTTTCTTTCTACACCACTCTGCAGTCTACGTTGCGTTTTTCATCGCAGCCGCAAGTACGCGGCATCTTGTGGCGTCGGTCGGCTCGATCATCAATTCGTGAGGATTCGTTGGAGTCGTTAACGGAATCGCCTTTTCAACACTTTTCAAGATCACGCACGGTAAGTAGAAAAAACATGCCGCCGTAATCCAAGTTTTATCGTCAATGAAGACGCGATCCGTTTGCGAAACGTACAAAATAACGTTCCGCATTTATTCGTTTGTCGACAGAATTTCATAATTCGTTGCAATTATATCTAAGTATAACCGTCGCGCGGTGTTAAATTATCCTTGAAACGTGCGAACGCTCTCTTCGCGGTAGTGCGTGACTAGAAATAGATCTAACTGCGTTTCAATAAATTGTGAATATATCGCGGATAAGTATTGTCTTATCGATGATCTCCAATGGCTCCGATGTTCCATAAATGCTCCGATTCCACGCGGTATCCATGGGCGACCGGCCCATTTTCGGCGCGTAATATCCACAGCGGCGGCCATTACGCGAACGTTCCTCCGGCAAAATCATTCATCTTGGAACGGTATTTTGCGCTGGTATACTCACGTTTACATGCTCTTGTATAACTTATCGCGTTATTTATGAGAAATGAATCTTCCAGTCTCGAGATATGATGTTAATATTTAGTATATTTTACTTTTATTACTAATTTTTAGTCAGGCTTCGTGTTGTGATTCTTAAACAAGACTATTTTCTTTGAATAATTTCATGTTAATTAATATTGAAAAGTTACGTAACTTAATTGAAATAAGTTTATGAGCATATTGTAGTTTTCATATTATATACCTGCTATTGAATGTTGAACAATTGATTATATTTTTATAGATCTTTATTTAATTATTTTTGTCTAATATTTTATTTGTTTTAATAATAGGCTATGAATATATATGGCAAATATATTTAAAAAAATAAAAAAAGGACTATTCATAATAATTTTTTTAAATATCTGAATAAACTTGATTTCTTAATAGTTAAAATATTTCCCATAGGCTGGGTCCACAATCTCGCTTTAAGAAGCCCTAAGCCGTAAAACTTACCTGTAAAAAATTGACTAATCACAGTCGATTATTTTTCTCGCATTCTAGTATGATTGATTAATTTCTTACAGCTTTACGGCTTAGGGCCTTTTAAAACAAGATTGTGAATCTAGCCTTATTTGCATTATTGCAACTTTTAACTTTTTCAGCAAACCTACCGAAGTGATCAAAATACAATGGCGGACAATGATGATCTTTTGGATTATGAAGACGAAGAACAGACTGAGCAGGTAGTTGATGGAAGCGGAGATGTTCCATCAAAGAAAGAAGTCAAGGGTACATACGTCTCTATCCACAGCAGTGGATTTAGAGATTTCCTTTTGAAGCCAGAAATTCTTCGTGCTATTGTCGATTGTGGCTTTGAACATCCATCTGAAGGTGAACAACTGTTTCATTATAACAATCTCTATTTTATTTTTATATACAATGATGAATATATTTACCTATTAACGCTAGAGATAGGGACATCTGAAATTTTGTGATAGAATTAAATATTTCTGATGTATCTTTATTTTCTTCATTTTGTACGCAATATTTTAATGTGATAAATTAACAATATATAAACGTTTACAGTGCAACATGAATGTATTCCTCAAGCAGTTCTTGGCATGGATATACTGTGCCAAGCAAAATCGGGTATGGGAAAAACAGCTGTATTTGTATTAGCTACTCTTCAACAGCTGGAATTAACAGAAAATCAAGTCTATGTCCTAGTAATGTGTCACACTCGAGAACTGGCTTTTCAAATCAGTAAAGAATATGAGAGGTTTAGCAAATACATGCCACATGTGAAGGTAAGTTTCATACTATTAATTTTGATTGTGTTTAAACTAGGTACGAATTAGTAGAATAATATTGTGCAGCTTTTAATTTTTTTTTTATAAAATTTTATATTGATACATGAATTTTTTAATAAATTGTGTAAAATATTTTGCTATTATTTGCATTAAATAGTTTTTATCTGATGTAGCACTAAATTTGGGTCATAATATATTTTTACCTTCTAATGAATATTCAATATTTTCTATACTGAAAAATATGAAGGGAGGGGAGATTATCTCAAAGACTATCTCAAAGTCGTCTGTATTTTATCTGTATTTTTTATTTATACAATGATGAATACAATTTATGCTAGATAGGGACAACTGATCAAATTTCATGATTGAGATAAATATAAATTTGATATATCTGAATGTTTTTTTCCTAATTTTATATGAAAATTTATATTTTGGTTTTTAATAAAATTCTTTTTTTACTCTTTTTTTTAGGTTGGCGTATTTTTCGGTGGTTTACCTATTCAGAAAGATGAAGAAATGTTGAAGACTGTATGCCCACATATTGTTGTCGGCACCCCTGGTCGTATTCTTGCTCTCGTACGGAACAAGAAACTGAATCTAAAGCACTTGAAACATTTTATTCTTGATGAATGCGACAAAATGCTTGAATTATTAGGTATGTTATAAATATACACAGCTAAATTAATTTATTTAAGATTTACTGAAAAGAATCTACATGATGTGTAAAAAAATCTTAATTTACCATGATGACTATATTTTCCATCATCCACTATCAACTGAGCGATTCTTTAAAATTTGCATTATTTTTAATATTGCATTTTAAATAAATAATTAGTTGCGTTATATTATTGTTACAGATATGCGCCGGGACGTACAGGAAATATTTAGGAGCACACCGCACAGCAAACAAGTCATGATGTTCAGTGCCACGCTGTCCAAGGAGATACGTCCTGTCTGCAAAAAATTTATGCAAGATGTAATTACACAATCTTCCTCTTCACTTCGATCTACGATTGCTCCTGCCTCGTTGGCATATTCGTGTCCAGGACAAAGCTCAAGCCACACTATAAATATCAATGTCGGCGCATCCGCGGGTTAGGCGCTTAGACGCCGCTTTGAAGAAATGAATACTGAGTTCGAAAAAAAATGAATCTCGTTCGATATCTTTCGATAAACGGCACAATTAAATGCTCGACACTCATGTCCAACATAATATCTCGCTGCTCCTTCCGATTCTGATTTAAAGTCTAAACTCGGTGTCTGATGTATCATCATCTACATGTATATGTGGAGGAAGAGCATACACCTGTTTGTCTAAAATCGAGTCTTCAACCGACATGATGTTTGAAAGATCCGAGTTAGAGTTTCAATTAATAGTACAGTCCTTTAATTAGTTGCTACGCATTTAAGGGACAACACATAAAGATATCAATATGTTCAGGGAATATTGAGGGGAAAAAGATAGGGATATATCATATTTCTTATGAGTAATCATAGGAGTCAGGAGGAGAGTTAGAATAGAATTAGGCTCTATATGCAATTATGGGTGGGGGGCTAAGAAGACCTCAAGACAACCTGAAGACAGAAGAGCACAAGAAAGAAGATGCAAGAGGATATTAAGGGGAATGATTAGGATTAGTTAGGGAAAAGAAATATGAAAGTATAGCATAGCTCTATCGTATTCGCGTTTATTCAATCGCAAATTAAAAGCTTTATATTAAAATTTTCTTGTCTTATGCAAAGATTTCAATTGCATAGTCTCGTGGTTTCGTAGTACGAGTGAAATCAACAAGGATGCAAGTGCCGTGCATGAATCGAGCAATTTCATGTCGTAAAAGCCGTAAAGTCACATGAAAGCTAAATTACGCGAATCTTCGTGCATCCGTAAATTGCGATCTTTATTTCGTACGAGTGACGCAAGTCGGGTCGCGGCTTAGCGGATACCGGAAGTGAAAAGCTGAGCGTCTATGCCAACCAGAGTAATGTGAGTTGATTCTGGGCATCTTCTTAATGTGCCAGAAATTTGGGAGAAGAGATTTTGGCATCGAGTGGCCAGCGGATGTGATCGAACGTTCTGTCATGAGTGCGCCTTCTTAAGTTCAGTTGGGACAAACTGCTGAGTTTTCGTTGTTGGCACTACCCAGAGGTGGAAGTCGCCGGACCGTATGTAATCTGTATGATTAATCTCGATCGATGATTACGATTATTCTCTGCAACTGAAATGCGGGGGAGTCCCTTGCCGGGATTTTTGATGTTTACGGATATATACGGTAACTTAACGAACCTAATGTTGTTTCTTCAGAGGAAGAAAAAGATATATATTTGATAGTACATTTATAAGAAAAATAAAAAGAATGGTTTGGCTTTGTCTTTTTTGTGTCGCGCTTAAAGATTCTGTATTTAAAAAAAAAAACTTATATTTTTGCCAACACTGTAATTGTATCAAGGGATATGATTTTTAATTTATTTTACTCGTATTTTTGAACAGCTGTCTTTTCTTTATCGTGCATTTAATCGCATGATTTTTAGACGGCAAAAACAATGGGTTAAGATTGCAGACACAGCCGTAAAATCCTACAGCCTGAGAATTTGAGAATTATACATAGGCACTGTATAATTTATTTTATGGATTTGTTTATTTTATGAAATAACGTTCTTTGTGCAGCCCATGGAAGTCTATGTCGATGACGAGGCGAAGCTCACTTTGAACGGTCTGCAGCAACATTACGTTAAGTTGAAGGAGAACGAGAAGAACAAGAAGTTGTTTGAACTACTTGATGTTCTTGAGTTTAATCAGGTTTGTTTGCTAACTAGGACAATCTGCAGTGGATATCAATTTTTTCTTATTGTGGAGAATTTTCTTATGATGAAATAATTTTTCTTATTTCTTATGATGACTATCTTATCACTACTCACCAATTCTGATGAAGATTCTTCCAAGTATTTATTTTAAAAAGTGGTTAATATTTTAAGATATTAAATTAAAAATGTTTCTTCTTCAGATACCAGTTGTATTATCAATACTATTTACCTTGTAACGATTGCTTTGTATAGGTAGTCATATTTGTGAAGTCTGTACAAAGATGTATGGCTTTAGCACAACTTTTAACGGAACAGAATTTTCCTGCGATTGGGATCCATCGGGGCATGACGCAAGAAGAGCGGTTATCCAGATACCAACAGTTCAAAGATTTTCAGAAAGTAAGTAGAGTCTGTGTATTAAATTCTTTGAATCGAATCAAATTATATGTAAGATATGATTGATAAATGAGTAATATTTTTAGCGTATTTTGGTGGCAACAAATCTGTTTGGACGTGGTATGGATATAGAACGTGTGAACATTGTATTCAATTATGACATGCCAGAAGATTCCGATACATATTTGCATAGAGTTGCGCGTGCTGGTCGTTTTGGTACAAAGGTAATAAATTCTGCTGTTTACGATAAATTCGACTTCGTAATTTTTCTCATTAAATATTTAAGTATGATTATATATAATGAAAACATTTTAAAATTTATAATATAAACTTATATTATGCTGATAAAATATCAAAACAGAAAGGAAGTATTTAATTGGCTTATTGACAATTCGAATTGCAAAGTTAATTTGAATTTTGGAATATTTACAATATAATCGCTTTTACTAATTATGTATATGATTCTCTTATAAAAAAATATTTCGCAGGGTCTTGCCATTACATTAGTAAGCGATGAAAGCGATGCAAAGATATTGAATGATGTTCAAGAAAGGTTTGACGTAAATATTACAGAATTACCGGACGAAATCGATCTCGCTTCATACAGTAAGTTTACTTTTTTCAAAAATTTAATTTATACTTGTACAAAAATGTTATATTGAAAGTATATTAATTCGATTTATTTTTTTTTACTTACAGTTGAGGGACGATGAATTACAATGCACTAAGTCATAATAGTATATTTTAAGGCACATAATTTAAGTGAGTGAGATATTGATTAGATATGAAATAATATTAAATATTAATATTTAGAACTGTGCATTTAAATAATTAGTTTTTTGCTTGTAGTAACTTCTTATTCCACATATTCGTAACATAAGGATGGGCACCAAATAATAATTACAATTATACAATAGAAAATGTATTGCATTCACTGCAAAAAACGTGTTTTATATAAGTTCATCAGCTATTTTCAGTAATATCGAACAATAGATATGATCGGTTGACGTAATCTCTATAACCATCACTATACTTTGGTCAATACAATAAACTATTGATAAAGATGTACATTACATGTCTTATTCTATTTATTAGAAAGTAAGAATGTTATGTATAGTAGATATATTTCAGAATATAGTCGTTACATAATCCTGTAAGACTATGAACGATCAAAATAAAAATTTTTTTTATAAATACAAATTTATTTTCTACAGTAGATTATAGTTTTCCTATTAGAAACTAGAGTACAAAGATAACAATTAAAATAAAAAAATTTTATTTTGTTTTACTATGATTAACTAAAATTAAAACAAGATAGATTTCATCGTTTACACAAATGTTTACATATTACATTACATTAATTGTTCATAAGTTTATAGAACTATCGTTATGTATGTCATTAGTCTCTTCTCGATGATCTTTATTCTTACAATAATTTATATGTATATTTTTTTGCAATTAATGCAATTCGCAACAAAAGAATTAAATGAGAAATTTTTTTGAACATTTTAAACGTATTGCTAATAAAAAAAATTACAATTTTACACACACGTTACTGTAAAATGTATATGTATAAGTACAATGTTTACCAGCAATACATTTTTGTAGTTACAAGATTATATGGAATAACAAGAAATCGGATAGTGACGATCTTCGCAAAAAAATTAATATTTTTAAATATTTGTGTAGAATTATTTGATTGAAGCAAAATAAAAATATTTAGTTTTATTTAGGTCTTGGTTTATTTTGTGGTTTGTTTCCAATTTGTGTACTACCCCCACGACCCAATGGTGCTGGACCTCTTCCTCCTCTGCCAAAGGTACCTGTAAGACATTGAATAGCAAATTAATTGTTTCAAAGGAGTATTTTGACATTTTCATTGAGAAAAAAATCTCAAAAATTGACAGTTAAAAAAATTACGTTTAGATACATTTTTTAAATGTAGAGTTAATGATTTTATAAAAAAAAATTGTTACCTCTTCCACTGCCACGTCCTCTCTGATTCTGGCCTCGACCTTTCATCTCGCCACGTCCTCTTGATTTCATTTGTATATCTTCCTTTACCATGTCTATTACTTCATCTGGGATCCTTAGATATTTTATTGTACTGCCTCTTATATAGCATTCCGGCATCCTCCAGAACTTATCACCATCCTAACACAATTAATGAGCTGAATATCTATAGCTTAACTCTATTCATTAATTATAAATTAAACATTTCTGATTAAAAAAATTAGAAAAATAAAGTAAATATATATAAATATTAGCATATAATAGGAACCGATATTAAATGCTTTAAAACTAAATATACTGGTAAGTTTTATTTAGCTTTAGTTTTTATTATAGAAGATTCGATTACAACTTGTTCGAATAGTATTATTTTTTGTATTTATTTCATAAGTCCGTCTAAACTTAAGCTAAATTAAGCAATTTATACTTATCATATCAACATGTGACTATATCTATTACCGAATACTTATTATCAGATGAAGAATTCGTTATCCATTTTAATTCTAATAATTTGTAACATTGAAAATGTGATTCTATTGCAGTCGAAACGTCTGTCAAATTGTAATTTTCAAAGACCTTATTAAAGTGTTTTATTAAATTTTAAATAATGTAATATATTGTTCGATAGATTTACTTGGCTCTTTGCCCTTCTTATATTTGTATTGTTTTAAGCAAAGAAGTTTTTATGCACACAATAATATCCTTACCCTTGACGTACATATAACCTCTCTGAGGTTTATATTCATCCAGTTATCGCAGCTGACTAAATGACCGTTGTAGGTTTCCCCATTTTTCAGCTCCACCAACTGCAATAAAATACTTAGTTAGATTATTAATACAGTAATATACAAGGCCTCTTTAAACATTCTTCTTCAAGAAATATACACAAATCCAGAACTTACCATGGGGTGGTTTTGCGCTGTTTTTAGCAAAGTCAGAGGTAACTGAAAAGAATTAAATATGATGTATTAAAGGAATGAGGCGAGTCTTTTAATTAAAATGAGAATAACATGCTTACCATTATTATAATTTATTAAAGTCTACTTTCTCGATATAGGTTATGCGTCAACAGTCTATCAGATTTGAAAATAATTGTCTCCGAGCGCCAACTATTGGTGAGATTTTCCTCCATCGAGTTGTATGTATCCTTTCCCTACTTTACCTTTGAAAAAGTATAAATCAAATAATTGCAAAAAAGGCGCTGCATAAATAAATTGTTCCAATTGAATATAGTTGAAAGATAAATTTTTTTTTCTAAAAAATTCAAATAAATATTCATTTAAAAGTGAAAGAGTATAATATTATATATTATTTCTATATATAAATTCTACAATTTTATTTTATATAACAGTCTATTAAAAAATAGTAATAAATTTTTACTTGTAAGTAAATTATACGTTTCCCATCTTATGCATATGTTATATTTTAAATTAACGAACATGATACACAAATAGATAATTATATAATACAAATAATGCAAATACGATAATTATATAAATACATAAATTGCTTAATTTCCATTTACATACAAGTGAATCTGAAATGAATTAAGTATGAAATACTCAAATTACCATATAATAACGTCATTATTTTGCTTATTTTGATAAAAAGTTATTACATGGCAACACGTATAGATATAATAGAATCTCACATTTAAAGTGAGTTTACGAGATTCAGTAAAGCATGATACAGTCTCGATTTTTTGCAGATTGTTGGTAAAAACTCAATTGAATCTCATTTGTCAGAATGCAAAGGAACGCGCAATCAATTGAAATATGACGTTATAAGTGAGAATTATCTGAAAATCAGTGTAATAATGGAAAGCAACTATATAATTAGACGACGTCTATAAAAACCCAGTGAGAAATGACAATGGAGAGAATCGACGTTGAATCGACATCAATTCGATGTCGATTTCATTATCATTTCTCACTAGGAATGGACTCATTCATATTTATTGATGTCATATATCGAAACTCTAATATCTCGTCTATCTATCGTTGATCTACGTGACCGTCGATAATAAACTGCTTCGATTTTAGGCTGCCAAATCGCCCGATCGATGTACGTATTTCAGTTGCAATAGCCGTTCATTCAAGTCTGTTGCATAATGTGAGAATTGCATAAATAGAGCAGTTTTGTGAATGAAAACGTCTCGCGATGTCACAATGTCGACACGCTAAACTTGTTACGTTATACTTTAAGATCTCTGGCGAGATCTCGACGATTGAATATAACGTGTATTATAATTTTGCTTCGATTCGCTCTTTAGTGTGATACTCGAAACCAGGTATTTGATGCAATTTATCAGTACTAAAAGAATGCTCTTTTCGAAAAAAAAAAAAAAAAAAAAAAAAAAAACAATAGTTAAGTTAAAATATAAATTTATTTTTTGTTTTTAATATTTATTTTTTTAAATTAATATTAGAAGCTAAATATATATTTTATGTATAAAAGTACATTATAGATTCTTAATTTAAATAAATATATTTCCAAATATGAATAAAATAAATGAGATAAGTCAGAAACAAAATCACTATGCGAATATAAATATGCAACAGTTTTATTTTGATTGTGTTGCAAGTCTAAAACGTAATAGACGCGGGGTCATATATTTGAAAAACACAAAAACGTATTTAAAATAAATAATACATATATAGAGAATCATATTATTCTAATATCTAAGTTTGGCTGCAGTTGGCAGCCTTCTTCTTAGTTAAAACAGATGAATTTTAATTTCGCAATTTGATCAAAATAATGGCTTGTTCGTCATAGGCTTTGATTACATGACAATCGCACAGATTACGACGCTAAGTTATTACATATGCGATCGTCTCGCAAAATATGAATTAATACGATATTAACGAGCGGAATGATCTGGCGGTACTAGAACAATTGGTGTTTTTTAATCGGAGCCTCCCCCCCCCCCTCCCCTTCGTGTCGCCGTCTCTTATTATGTTTATATGTTCGCCAACAATGTCATGTTTTACATACACTTCAAACGGACATACGCGCGACCGGTTCCTCGTCAGCACGCAAGCTCGCGGATAAAGTGCATACATATACCCGGCTACGCGGACTCATCCGGCGAAAAACAACTTACGCGCGCGCGAGACACTTCGGCATTGTCGCGCACGACCAGTGCTTCGCACCGTGTACTCGGCATTGTCGCGCTGCATCGCGCGGGCTGTATCGCGTGTAACTGCAGCACGACAAAATATAATTAAAGTCGTCGAGAAATTGGAGATTAAGGATTCTGGACACACACCTGCGAACGCACGCCTGAAGGCTGAAGCGTAATTGTAAGTATGTCATCTGAAAGCCGTCCTCTTAATTGTTCCTTTTGCCATCTCTTGTGGATTCATCCTCGTGCCTGTCTGTGAGAAAAACCTCTTCTCGAGCTTATATTAAGGGATTGGATTCGATGTAATGTATATTGTAGTAGTTTATCGTGTCATTCTTCAAGTACTCGAATGCAATTAAATTCCGTTCTGTAATTATAATCACAGCGAATTATATTTTTTGAATCTTTATATATATCCCTGCAAGTAATACTAATTTGATATTTATGTTAGACTAATCAACTGAATAAAAGTAAGTGAACAAAACATTTGGGCTTCGTGCATTATATGAGAAAGTTTGAACTGCAAAGGATTATATAATAGTAACTTTTAATTAGTTGATAAAAACGTCGTATTCTAAATATAAATAACTCTTGTATAATTTAAAATTAAATAAATTAAAATTATGCATTTATATATATATTCTAAATTATAGCCTTGCAATATGAAATGCAAAATATACTCTCAACTGACTTTTAAAATAATTCAGAAACTTTTTTCAGATTTTAACATAAAGATGCTTTCTCTCTCTCTCTCTCTCTCTCTCTTTTTATAAAGATTCTTCGATCCGTCCATGATTATGAATAATACATTACATATCCGTTCAGATTACGGAAGTCATGATTTCCGCAACCTGTTGCCGAACTATTAGCAATACATTATACTGTTATATATCGCTAAACATCTAGGATTCAATGTTTCGTGGTGAAGTTTACAAAACGTATATTTGCCATTCTGCTTAACCGATAATGCGAAAGAGATAATAGAAAAGATAAGCAATGACACGCAGAATTCGTAAAAGCAGTTTTTTTTTTCAGTAAAATATGATTTCTGAAAATAGCGCGAATCGACAACAAAATTTTAGCAAAAACATTTGCTTCCGCTGAAAATTAAGTCATTTATCGGCAATTATTTACCAGCAAGAAATCGTAAAGGCGTCTATCATAGAACTAATTGAAACGGATTTAATTATATTCTTAAGAGTCCATCGAAACTGATTTAATTATTCTTGTTTAATTATATTCTAAGATTTCCTAGACTTCTATTTCTAAAACGGCATAATTCTGGTCAAAGTTTCGATGATAGACGCTTTTGCGAAGTGCTCAGATCAATATATACACAAATCAATGATGTCATCCGTGTTTTATCGGTGCGAGCAAAGCTGAGCAAAGCCAAATAAACAAAATACAGACTGATTTAGCGTAGGAGTCTGCAATTTAAAATCATAGAACCGCACTCGTGTGATATTCGAGAGAGATGTGAAAGTAACTGTCAGTCTTATAAAAAAAATTATAAAGAGGACGCATCTCGGTAACGTGATCGTTTGTTAATGCTAGATCGCGTTATCTCTTATTAAATATTATTATCGGTATGATATACTAAAAAGATAAGTGCAAGTCATTTTTTGATAAGATCACAAGAGTTATGCATATCATATATGAATACATTATATTAATAAATAACGGTTTTTTTACATGTCAATTTCTAGAGATTTTTTAATCAGGGAATTGATTCCATATCTTGATACGAGATAAAAATTACAAAATTGAGCGAATTTTTTTTTATTAAAATATTTATAATTTTATTGGTCAACATCTAGCTTTTTTGCTTACTTATTTTGTAATTTTCACCTCGTTTCAATACAGAATCGACCTAGAGAGACTAGATACTAGTCGCGTTTTGTATGTATATATACAGTCTCTAGTTTTAGCAAAATCACGCGATACACATACATTTATTATTCGTTTTTCTTTCTGTTCTATCTTTTTGTGATCTCTTTCCTTCTCTCTCAGGAGTTGTTGAAATATGACGGACCAATCAAAAGTGGCTGTATATTTCACGTCTTGACTCTGATTAAAGAGTTTCTATCAATATTTAATGCCAAAAGGTAATATCCTTTCTTTATCGAACAATAAGGCAACGAATGTTGACAATTTAATAATACTCTAATTTTAAGTTGTTATCATAAATTATTTGCAAGACCTTCATGAACTTTAAGGGGAATGCGCGGTTTGCTTGTCGAAATTATTTCTATATAGAAACCTAATCGAACATTACGAAAGTGACTGAAACAGTAATCGTAATCCGCAAATGTGGTTTGAAATGGGAAAATAGTAAAATACATATCGCGTGATGCCGATAAAAGATGACGATCATCGATTCGACGAGTAGCACGAACATATGGCATGTATGTATAATAACATTGATGAAAGCAGAAATGAGCTGGTGCGTGCATAAAGTCCGATAGAAGTCCATCTTGGCCACGACTTGACTGAAAATGACTGCTACAACCACGTGGCCATTTGCCGTCTACGTGATTATAAGAAGCAGCTACAAAAGCTGCGTACGCGCTTCATTTACATTTCACCGTAAAAGTACGGACGAGGTCGAGACTTCCGAAGTATCGACTTTTATACCCTGGAAACAGACCACGTTTATTATTATTTAAAGTTGTGTTATACGAGTCTATAGGTTTCTCTCACCTTCTTTAAGCTATTTTAAATATTCAAGGTATTTTAAGATATATGTTGAAGAGATATTACGATATTGCGATAGATAGTGCGCAAGTATTATCGCGATATCGTATGTTATTAGTAGTCTTTTGCACCTTTTTTAGTAGGACGAAAAATCGTGCTGCCAGCAGTGTTCACGCTATTGTCAATCAAAATTTAAATCCTCTTTAGGATGATATATATATTAAAACTGTCTTATTTTACTATTATTTAAATAGAATTCTTAATTTACAAGGTGGATGAGTTTTTGAATTCATCGATTGATCAATCGCATTGTGCTCAGATGTAATTTTGTTCTGTAAAAGTTACATTTGCACATAATGCGATTAGATCAATCGATGAATTGAAAAACTCTCCCTTTTTTATTATTAAAAGTCAATTATTAAAAGTCAATCTATTAATTAAAAAATAAACGTAAAATTCAAGACACTGTATAGTTTTTTTTTTTTTTTTCAGACATTACGATTATTTTTATTTGTAGAATAAATAAAAGCAGCTGACGAAGACGATTAATTATACGAAATTTAAACAGAAAGCATTAAAACATTTGTGACAATATAATATATTGACAAAGAGAGCGAAAAGAGGGCAAGAAAAATTTTTAACTTTATAATATATAATTATTAATTATATTGTGCCACTAATATTTTTTACGTTTCTGTTATTTTTCTAATACTGTCAACAGTACTGTAAATATTAATTACAAAATGAATGACTGGGTGAATAGTGGATATAATCATTTCCATATCTATTACCTGTCGCAATCAGTCTTCTGTCTGCGGATCCTAAAATTTCTAATATTCTTAAAACTTTGAAAACTTTTTTATTTCTGCAAATACAGGTTTCCTTAACAATGTTTCATAACGTAAAATTTTGTATTTTGTCATGTTTGTTATCTTTTGTTGTTAAAAAAAGAAAAATATTTCTGAACCTCTCTTCCTCAAAAGTAAAAGGACTTACTTTTATTCAGATAATCAACTTTTTTTTTTATTCAGATAATTTTTTATTATTTTAACAATAGTCTTTCCTTTTGAAACGAAATCCTCGAGTTGAATTCCTCAGTTCTCATCAATAACTCATAGCTCCGCTTCAGCATATTACTGTAACATTTGTTGTTAATTGTGTACGTCGTTTAAATAAAAATTAAATAATTTAATTGAGAGAAGTTTTTCTGCTTATTCCATTTAAAGTATTACGATTTCATGTTTTGTATAAGATATAAAATTATTCAGAAATTTGGAAAAATTATTACTTGAATAATTCTATAAGGAAAATGTTCACAAGGGTGACATCGAAACATTTTTCCGCGTTGAGAGGTACATAATTTATAAGCACGTTTAGAAATGTTTAATGGTATATATAGTCCTCTCTATATGCAGAATTACTACTTTCAAAAAGTATGATATGGTGTCTTAAAATAATTAACGATCTGGACAGAGGTGTGGGTAAAATCAATCTCCTCATTGCAGAATGTTACAATAATAATCGGTGCCGTACGCGGAGTCGCGTCGGCACTCGCAAATATTGACAGATCACCACGACCAAGTTCTTTCAGAGTGAACTGCTATAATATAGATTAGAAATCGATTGGCTTTGATAGAAATTGCGGAATCCCTTATTCGGTCATCGAAGCGCGCTTCGCGCCCGCGACTGACTTCGTATCGTGAGCACATTAAAACGTCGTGGTATTGTCTGTACATGCTTTAATGCTTTAATACAGGAGATCGTAAGTCTAGAGTTCGTCCTCGGCGAAGGTCGAGTCGAATCTTGAATAAAGTATGAATGCTCTGCGAAATATCCATATGTTAGAGCTGCGGAGGTACGCATAATTGTGGGTCACGTCGCACGAAGGTCTTTTACCTTTTACCACCTGTGTTTCGGTTCAAGGCCGAGTCTATACCGATGAGTTTGTACCTCGCCTATATTACTTTTCGTAAAAAAAAAAAAATCGAAGCGTACATAAATTCGACCACAGAAAGCGTCTTGCTTAAGGATTTATTGTACTATGTTTTTTTAATAAAATGAAAAAATTAGATTTTTCTAGATTTTTTATATTTAAAAGTAATAAAAAGTTTGGCAATATTAAGAACCTGAATAAATAATTATACTTCGATAAGAAATAGACGTTTTTAAAAAATAATTATGATAAAATAAGAAAATTTTCGTTTAAACTATAAAATTGTATTAAGTATCAATAATGGCTTTATTATATAACATTCAATTTTATCTAATATACTTGATGTATTCTTAATAGACATAACAAGATCAATTGTTTAATGATCTACTTTAGTAAATTATATAAAATGAGAATATAAAATTGGTATCTAGAACAAAATATAATAAAAAATTAAAAACAATACATACAATATAAAAAGGTTACAGAAGTCAGCGCTGGATATACAATAGCGATAATTTTAATAATAATCAAATATAATATCTGACATATAAATCTCTTGAATTCGAATAAATATAATATTTACACGTATAAATGATTTCAAAGAAAAAAATTGAATTATATAAACAATTGAGATTGATAATTGAGACTTTATGTAAGTTTTGGGAATAAATTCCACAAGATTAACAAGTAAACCAAGAAATTGTCTAAATTATAAAATCGATAAATAGATATATATCAACGTCATTAACGATTTCCGATACATGACACTGTCCTTGTAACTACAATAGGCTTCATTAAATGACCTTACAATACTGGCCTAATCTTATAATTCTGTTAAGCACGTAAACACAAGTCCGCGCAAGGTCTCAGGTTTCAGCGCTCGTTTGTGTAAACTAAAGTGAGACGGAAACGGTATAACTTCTAACGAAATATTATCTACAAATAGATTATTCGATATCTCTTTGCAGTTTATCGGTAGATTATAGAGTACGTTGAGGCGAGTTGCTTTTGTGTTATTCTATGATAGATACTCAGAAATTAAAATAAAAAATATAGAAGTATACGAGTCGAACGAAGGCGAATTCCTTCTCCGCGAAAGGGTTAATCAAACGAATGACTGAGAAATTGTGGAACTTAGCGGAGACCTCGACGCGACGGTTGCACGCGAGGAGCGGCCAGTACACGCTTTTCTCGCCTCACGCATATACAGGAGGCATAAGTTCCCACACGTACGATGATCGCGCACAGCGGCGTCGACAGGCGTCGATGCGTGCACGCGCCGTGCACCGCAGTCGCGCACGACGACGCGCATCGATGAGGCGCGTCGACCGCATGACGGCGCCACGAGATACGGCGTCGCGACGCTGTCGTCAGGCGGCGCCGGTCGCGAGGAAACGTGACGGGGTGTATGGTGCGGTGCGGTGCGAAACGAGCGGTAACAGAACGAGAAGGCAGTATAGCGAGCCTCCGTCGTGTCGGTATCCCCCCAGGTCGACCTTTCAGTCGCCGCGCGCGCGTTTACGCTCTCGACCGCTCCTAGAAACTCCGGAGACGAGCGCGAGCGCGCACACGCGCTCTTTTCGCGACTCTCTCGCTCCTACCCCCGTCCTACCGTCACCTCCCTCTCACCTCCTTCTCCCCCGTTTCTCTTTCTGTCATTCATATCTTTTCGCCTACTCCTCTGTTGCTTTCCTCGTCGGCACGCTCTCCCGGAGACACTCTCGCACGTATAGTCCTTGTCGCTCTCATTCGTCTGGCTACACCCAGTCTTCGTCGCTCGAGTTGTCGTCACCCGGTTGAGGACTCTGCTGCGAGTATCCTAGCCTAAAGAATCCGCGGCCTACTGTCAGGGAGTAGCCGGCGAGAGTGGAGCGAGACGTCTTGCGCGGGCACACGCGTGTTACACGCGCGATGCGTCGGTGCCCGTGTGTGTACGTGTGTGCGTGCCACCGTGCCGGTGCAAGACGATCTATCTTTCTCTCGCGCCGTTGTTATTGTCGGTTTATCGTTCTAACCACCCTGCTAGTGACTAATTGAGCTCGGCGACGAGACCGTTTCTCGCATGGCTGCCGTGTCGCAAGTCGGCGATCCTGTCAACATCCGTCGCCGTCGAGGAGACACTTTGAAGCCGGCAACAACAAGGAGAGGTACGACGCCGTGAACTTACCTCGTTATATATATGATAGCGATGACGTTTCAATCCAGTAAGATGAAAGTATGTTATTGAACATTTTCGCGCGTGTGTACGTGTGTCTACCTAGATTCACCCTCGGTTGAATGAAAGTCGCAGCCCTCCGTTGGAAATTATTCTTCAGCGGTGAAGTACTCCTTGTTAAAGAATATGATATATCCTTTCAACAGTTCGTGTCCGATGTATACCTTCGCTCACGTGCGAGATGACGTACATGTGTCAGTTCGTAACACAAGTGGTAGTTGATTGCATGCATCACAGTCAATCCTTTTGAATCCTGTGAGAGGAGTGTGTATATGTGTTAAATAAATTAACTCTTTATTTTTAGCTTCTTCGTTATAGTCGTTCAAATGTGATCAAAACTTGTTTCACTGACAATACTATTCGTTGTAGGTATATAATTGGACAGCTCTTAGAATGGTTTAGCATCTTTGTGTCTCACAATTGAGGGACGAATTATATGGATAGTCTTTATATAAAGAAATATTATATAATCCAAGCAATTTATACAACGTGGTAAAACAATAATTTATTTAAAAAGATTGAATCATTAGATCTCTAATAGGATTATATTTATTGCGAATTCTATTTATGAAAATATTTTCTGCTGGCTACGCAGAATTTATATTTCAGTTATATAAATAATTTTTGTTATTAATAGAATATATTAAATCAATAATTAATGCCATTCGCCGCGAACAGTTTTCAAATGGAGCTACTAGCGGCACAAATCTATCGATACCTATACATTAAATTGGTCCTCAATTCTTTTCTATTAAAATTCCGATCCTGTCATTGAATACGCGAACAGAATACGTTATTCAAGTGCGCATTGCATCTATGTACGGCGATGCCCTCAGATCGAGTCATATACGCATACAATGAATCACAAGAATATTCATACTCTCTGCTAATTATATAACTAAAAAATTGATATATTTTCAAAGAGACTCTTTACCGATAAGAACGTGCAGAACTCTATTAATATCATACTTCAGAGTTTGTGGTAAAAATAAAAGAAATTACGTACACAATATTAGAATATAATATCACAAAAGTATTCGTAACTCTTATAATTAGATACATTTATTACGCATAATTATATTGAAATATATCAGAATTTCGTTAAATCGTCTTAAATTTGATATTTTTTTTAGATTATTTTAACGTACCATGTAGTGATTATACACTATGTTCTGTTTATATTCTCTAAAGTGATATCTCTGTTCTGCTATAAAGCTCTTATTTCTACGCTTCGGATTTTATTAAAGTACGAGTATATATTATTGGAAATTTTAATTATAGTATTACATATAACAATTTTGTCTCTTCTACAAAGACATCAATTGCTTGAAGTCACAAGTCAAACAGCTAGATGGGATGAGACAAGCTGGATGGGAGTACAAACACTGTTGTGACTCATTGCGTATGCGTATATGAATGCACTTACCCATCGCGGGAGAATGCTCGCAAAGGCGTGAAGGCGTGTATGCACGTATACACGCGCGCGCACACTCATATTTGAATCCTAACAAGATGAGAACGTGCTGTTCCTCCTGCACGAGTCCTGTGTGTGTACGATCAGCTATCACGCGGTGGTGCTTCGAACGTGAGATACGTCTCCCTGTAAGTGGTGTGCGAGTAAATGCATACGAACCTTTGAACCGTAGAAAAAGATGTATACGTACGTATCATGTAACATACAATGTGACGGAGATTATACGACTTGCGCGCTCAAACGAGATCACTTCACCGTCTCTTCTTCGTTCCCTTTAATTTCACTTTCGCAGCTGCACATGAATCGGTCGCGTAGGAATCTTGCGTAGCGTCAGTGGCGTTTACAGTCCTTCTTCCCTGTATTTATTCGATAAATTTCACATTAGCTAAGTTCTCGGCCGCTAATTATATGAGATTACATATTATTGCAGAAGAGTTATATATAAAACTTGGATTTAATAGTTCTTTCCTAAAGAGAAATATTTCGTTGTTTTTAATATGTATCAAGTGTAAAATAATTTTTGTCATTTTATCAAGTATGTTAAGAGAAAGATTAGCATTCAGTATCGAACAAGTTTTACGTGTTATATTCACGGAAATGTGTAATAAACGTGGTATTGAAAGAAAAAGAATGTAAAGATTTTCTAATTTAATAACACGAGTGTCGCCGCAAATCAACACTCTCCATCCAGGGCAACCGCGATAAGCTAAGCGAGCCGCAAAGCCAGAGAGCGCGAGGATGTGAATTTCGCGTGCGAATGATGACGTACACGATACGCCCGTAGTGGCGTAGAAATTGATCGGTTACGTTGTTGTGCGAGAGCCTTTAACCCTTCGGTTTAATTACCGGCACGCGATGTCTCGCTGGACGACGGCGCATTAAAAAGCCAACCTATTTCGAAAATCAATTCGAGCGGCAATTTGCACCTGCGGATGACGATGCTCGACTTTCTAAGGGCTTTGAATCCTTCGAGCCCTCACACAGAGACTTGCAATAAGGACTTGCTTTTTCTTGTGCTATAGATATATCGTCCTTTCTTTCATCATTAGTCGTTTCACCGAACGATTTTGTTCCATTATTTTAGTTATACCTGAAAAAATATATACGTAAATATGGAAATATAATGTGTAGAATATTTTTTTATACCCCCAAATACATTTCATGTGAATTGCATATTTTTGACTGACTCCAAGTCAATTTTTCTTTAGCGAAAACACTGGAGATCCTTATTTATTTCATAATTATTGTATAGTTTTCGAGTTTCCAATATTACATATTTTTGTGACACAAAGTTTTTAGATTAAAATTATTTCTATCTAATCTATAATTATTACTTCAAGAACTTTATTTAAAAAAAAAACCGACTCAAAATTTATTAAAGGATCTGTGTTTTAAGAAAAGTATTTGATAATAATTATATATGTATATTTAATTAGAATAATCGATTCGGAAATTCTGAATTTTTTTCTGATTTCCGAATTTTTCGCATGTTACAACTAAATCTTCAGATGCGTGAACATAATTAAGCATCGTTATTAATACGTTCTTATATTCTTGTTCCCTCACGTAAACGCATTAACACTTACAAATAGATACTTTCTAGTTTCACGCTCGAGGATTGCTAATGCAAACATACAAGAATACGCGCGAGCATTTTAATGTAGCGTAGGAGGCTCGCGAATGTCGTGGATGTCGCGTGAATCCGAGAACACTCACGCGATACTCGCGAAGATATGAAGACATAATGTTCCATGGTTCCGTGTAAGTGCGGAATTAACCTACTTTATAATCGCGTAGTGGCTAATTTGAAATTGAGTAGAATTTCGTATATTTCGGCATGCGACTTGTTTCATTCATTACAATATTACGTAGTGCAATTACGATATGTAAATGACTGATAACCACATACAAAATGCATGTAGTCATGTATATTTGACGGTAATTGCGTACGAATGATGTATGAACGGATAATATCAATTTAGATAATATCAGTTGTGTCGACATTGCGTGGACATATACATATAGTATGTGTGTAAAGTACTGCTCACTAATGTCCATTTTCACCAATGTAGATTAAATTTAATCTAAGTTCAACCTATTTTTCATCTTCTTTTGATTTCTAGAAGAGATTAAAATTAATCTGCACTGGTGGAAACGGGCATAAGCGCGAGACCTTCTACGCTGCTACTCTTGAGAGAATCACGGATTCTTGATTCTTCGATCAATTTCGAGTCGATTGTTTCTTTGAGACAACTTTGAGATTTTTTTCCATAGCTCTCGACATTCCCCGAAGAAAGCAATCGAAATATTATCTTTGTACACACTCAAGTAATGCTCGATTATCATGATAAAGTCGAGATAATATCATCTTGACTGGAGCTTCCTATTATGGATTGTGTTATTTAATTGCAGGTACTTGCCGTTACGTCCGATATCTGAAAAATATCGAAGATCTGTATTAGTGAAGATCTAAACGGATGAACGACTCTAAACTCTCAGGATAATGCGCGAACTGACAAGTCATTTCATCGCACGAATTGAAGTAAATAATTCATACGACAGGGAGAGGACACTGAAGGAGGTGCATAATGTGACGGTCGTCCCAAAATAATTTAACGCATTACAAAAAAATTCTATTGCCTTTGATATTCTACGAGCGATTGTATCTCCTGATGTTGGAAAACGGACGAATTCTACGAAATGCGTCCGACTTTTGAAGGAATATGTTAGAACATCATCGTGTGTTCACGTAGACTTCGCGCAAGAATTTCTCGGCTAGATAATATGGAGGATATAAAAGTGCCGAACCTAGGACAGGCCGCATCGGCCGCATGTTCTATGGCGACCAATTTTCTGGCGCCGGTGAAGACCGAACGGCAGATCTACGAAAATTCGATGCTCGAGGACGATCCTAATGCAAATTCAGTAGTACCGACCTCGCAAGAAGACAGAACTGTACCCAGGTGGGGTCCGAACCACAAAGGTGCCCAAGAACTCGCGAATCTATACAGCACCGGTACGTAAACCTTCTTAGAATCTTCGTATCCGATTCGTAGAATCTTCTTATCCCAGTCATTTAATATCGACTGTTTTCGTTTTATATAAAAGCATTTGCATAGCGATGATAAAATGCCACTGTCCTCCTTAAAATTTATGAGTTTCTAAAAATCATATACAGTACACACACTTTGAACGGTTTTGTTTCATCACGAGAAAAAGAGAGACAATATTCATTAACGTATTTAAGAATTTATACGTATATTTCATTGAATTTAAAAGAAGAATACGTGATATGAGAGATGCGCTTTTTGTATACTTTAGCATAACGATCAGAATGTTTGAGAATTCTATACATGTTATATCTATACATGTTATTGCTTATATGTTATTATTAAAAGTATTTATATTATGTATTTATAATAACAAATTATATTAATAACATACTTCCAGGAAAGAGAACACAAGAGTGTATTTGTGTGGGTATTTGTGTCACTCTGATAGCTGTGAACTCTGTATTCGTACTCATCAAATTACGACTAGAAAATTTGAGTTACATAGCAATGGCTGCACTGTGCGGTATCATCACCGCTGACTTTGGCTCCGGTTTGGTTCATTGGGCCGCTGATACTTGGGGATCTGTTGAACTTCCAATCCTGGGAAAGGTAAAGTATCGAGAATGTAAAAACGAGTGCTTCAGAATGAATTTTAATTTATGAAGAGCTTTTTCTTTCCTTTCAGAATTTTTTACGACCATTTCGCGAGCATCATATAGATCCTACCAGTATAACGAGACACGATTTCATAGAAACTAATGGTGATAATTTTATGGTCGCAATACCAGTCCTGTCTAAACTTACGTGGGACTTTCTAACGTTACCTGAAACGGAAATGCAACAACAGTTCGTGTGGACGTGTTATTGGTTCCTGCTTGCCATTTTTGTAGCAATGACTAATCAGGTAAATGTCTAATTAGATAAGTATAAGAAAAATATACGAGTAAATATTTCAATTCTAGTAAAATTATCTTCTACAGTAGTAATGATGTATTCTAATGTTATTATTAAACGTAATATTTAAACAATATTAGAAATTATTTTTATATTATCAGGAAATTAAGGGATATACAATTATTTTATAGATACATAAGTGGTCGCATACGTATTTTGGTTTACCTGGTTGGGTTATATGGCTTCAAGAGCTCAGGATTATCCTGCCGAGGAAACATCACCGTGTGCACCACGTCGCACCTCACGAGACTTACTTTTGCATCACTACGGGATGGCTAAACTGGCCTTTAGAAAAACTTAAATTTTGGTACACTTTGGAGGTGATAATCGAGTGGTCCACTGGTTTCAAACCTAGAGCCGACGATCTAAAATGGGCGCAAAAACGTTCTTGAGAATTAATAATTGTCCTTTCTTTATTGTATATTTTACTATATGATCGAGGTATTTAACGTACGGCCAAACGTCGGAAACACAACAAAACACAAACATCGAACTAAGTAGAGATTAAGTGGAAAATTTTTATGGGCAATAGTAAAAAAAAGCTTGTATACATGGAATCTTCAATTGTTTGAAGAAGTATCGAGTATGTATACATATTATACTTTTTTCTTTTCATATTACGATACGAGGCCTTTTGTGAAGACAGATGAAGTGCGTAAGGATAAATAGTATTATTCGATATGCTTTTAAAATTTACACATTTTTAATACGTACGCGCAATAATACGTGTATATATATTATACATATATACATATATATATACATATATATATGTATGTATAACAAATAAAAAATAAGCATAAATTTCAGAATCACGCTTACGAAATTGCAATCTGACAAATCTGTCAACACCATGTCGATAACTTCTTTATGTATCGCACAATCATCGCGTATCAAATTTTGCACAAATATAAATTCTATAAATTTTATTTTAACTTTATTTTAACACGATGTACAAGAGAGCAATTCGAGAAAAGCAACCGTGATATTAAAGGCCAGATACAAGGCGTAATAATAAGCTAAAATACCTGATATTTTTTTAAAACACGATTGCATTTTTCTAATGTGTCGTTAAATAAATAAAAGTAAGCATGAAAAAAAAATTGTGTATGATAACACAGAGATATGCGCATATATATTTATATATATATATTATCCATGCATATACGTGTGCATATATGTACATTACATATATATATATAATCCGATTAGTTATATAAAAATATTTGAAAATTATCGATTTATTAATCGGATACTGTCAAACATTTATAAAATTCTTTTTATTACTAGAACGCAACGATATAAATATTGTCTCTAATATTGTCTCTTATATAAAAAAAACTGAACTTCCTAAACCTTCTGAAATATTTATGTGAGATTAATTAAAGTTTATTTGCATATATTGATTGAAACTAGCCAAATTGTCAATTTTAAGTTTTTGTAATGTATATTTAATAGCACATTTTTTAAATTAAAATAAGTTTCTGACATTTTATAAAAAGGTGATTTTATCAAGATAAAAAATATTCACTTGCTTTTATTTTGATAATTTGAACATTTCTTTATGTATTTGTTCATTCCTTTAACATTGGCAATCTGGCTTTCGATCTCACATTCTTATAAAGATATTGATTTCATTTTTAAAACTTGGGGCTAAGAACTATACGGTGCTATATTAGGTGTCTGACTGCCGTGTATCCTGCTTAAAATTAGTAACAAGCATGTCGTAATTAATATGCATGAGACCTATTTATTTCAGGTTCACCTTTTCTCCCTTTTGTTTGTGTCGGAAAAAAAAGAGAAAAGGTAAACTATGTAAAAATTCAACTAAAAAAAGAACCAGATCTATATTGAACTCTCAAAACACATACACATAGCATATGATACATTATAAGAATTACTGAACAAACGTTTTATCATAGAGAAATAAAATTTTTAAATAGTTATTGTATATAAACAATTAAAACAGAACAGGAATATAACAAAATGCATTTGAGAGCATTAATGAGAAATGAAGATATTTTAATGAATATATATTATTAAAATTTTGTTACATGTTCGTACTAGCTACTCTTCTTAGCTCGCAATATGTAATCAAAGGACAAAAGTTTCCAGATGCTAAGTATGAATACGTAAGTTCAGGGCCCAAAGATAAGACTTATCGCTCTATCTTGTAACGATCTTCTGAACGCTTAATTTAATTTAAGTAAAGTACACTGATGCAGTGTACATACGATGTGTCTAAATCGTTTAATAATGTTTTCGCTTATCTACAAACGCTTTTTCGCTTGGCATCGAAAAATGCAATTGCATTACCACGAATATATTCGACATATTTTATGTCAAACTTCATCGTAATCTATGTTCCTCACATGCAAATCAATAATAATGTTCTTTAAACGAAATAATATTTATAAGAAATCGCAATTATTGTAATTATTGTACTCATTGTTATTGTTGTTGTTATTGTTATAAGAGACAGTGTAAAGTTTAAACGAATTTCACCAGGTAAGAAACCAGTCAGGTCTTAAACCTCTTCAATCTCATTTATGCAGTGCGTGATATTAAATAATCATTTAATAACACTATGAATTATTTACTCTTGCTGTGAAACATTAGATCCAAAGAGATAAATTTATTTATTTATTTATTTACATATATATAAATTACAAGTACAAGATGTAAAAATAGATTTTCTGTTTTTTTCTTGAATCCTTTCACACACGACATTTTCACAATAAGTTGGGGCGTACTATAGACCGATTTTATAAATATCTCCAGTCATATAAATATTAAATTTTAATTTAAATAAGTACGAATATGCTTTTTGTACACAATAATAAATAACGAAAAAACATTACAAAAAAAAGTGAATTTCATTAACTAAATGTGGGCGAGGATTTTTATTAAGCCATACGGAATACTGCTAATCAAATATTAAAAGTTTTTTAGCTCAAGGCAGAAATATAGAACTATTTACGAAATGGTAATAGAAAATTTGATAAGAATCTATTGAAGTAGCAATTTACATTCCAAAAATTGGATCAACTGTTTAATTAGAGCATTGTTGTAAATAATCGACAGATATTGTTACTTATTGGATTTGAAATAATGGCAAAGCTACTGCTATGAATTTCTACAAACGACTTTGTGCTCGCTTGTTCCAACTGTGACATTAATAATATTAAGGAATATATAATTTAGATCTAATACAGATCTCACCGTTCACAGCAAGCAAAAATGTACGTTTTAATTTCGTTCATTTTGCTATTTGTAAAGAGGGAGATATAAAAGATAAAAATTTTATTTTTGCTTAAGCATGGCTCTCTCGTAACAATAAGAATAATTAAAAATGCGCCGAACAAGAACTAGATACAACGCAAGGTATTTGTATAGTTATAAACGACACGATTTCGGCAATTAAGATTAGATGTTACCTCCATCCGATCTTAAAATTAAATAAATTCAATTTTAAGGTCTTAGAGTTCGCAGTAGTGAAGCGTAAATTGCGAAACGTTGTGACAAAGGAAAAGAGATATAAATTCATATGTATTCTAAATATTTTATATACTTATTACTTATGTCCGCGAAATATTTTATAGTATATATGTTACTGTGTGCGCAATAACGCATACGTAGAAAATAATCGAAAAAATGCCAAGAAAAATAATGCTGTACTGCTATTTTCATACGATCGATGACTGTGTGCTCCTTGATCATACATCTCGTAACTATCTTAATCATTCTTAACGATACCCTACTCTCTAAGGTCTGTTTTTACTCCAAAAATGTTTCCCATCGAATGCGAAATACTTTTAATCAAATATTTTTATGATGTCAGAAAATATTTTGTTTAAAAAATACTCACGTTTTTTCTAAACCATACAATTCAAGCCTTTTCGCCTAAAAGTCTCAGCACAATAAACTATAAGAGACATACGGAGCAATTGACGCATTTGCTGCTGCTGAAAGTACAAAGAGAATAAAAGACAAGTTGCTTCTAAGCCTGCATACTACTATTAACGTATTTTATATTTGTGTAACACTTTGCATATGTTACCTATGCGCATATCTTTTTATAGTAAGTGTATATGTATACGTGTTGGATCACCCCGACAAAACGATTAATGACGCTTTTATAATCTTCACTTTTTATTCGAATCATCGATAATGAATCAATGTTTTTGTAATCTTTTTTTCTAAGTCATCTCACGTGTAACACTAAGTAGGAGTGCAATCTGACGAAACAAAATCAAAACGAGCTACAATTTTATTGCCTGAAGTACTTTTTTTATGAAACCTATTATTGCTAATTGATTATTGGAAGCCGTAATCGTAATGAAATAGAACGTAGTGTGAACAGTTTATCGCATAGGAAACAGGTGCATATTGAAGAATGAACTGAAGACTATACATAAATAAATAGAGTACAACATTTTAATATCTTCAGATGATTATGTCCTGTGACTGTTCAGGAAAATGATTAAAATTACTTCATTTTGAAGGAAACCTCTTATTATCTTTGTCATATAATTGAAATCTACGAGATTTAATAAAAATAATAAAAGTTAATAAATCTCAAAACGGTTCCATTTGGGAAATTTTTACTAATCATAAAATATCCTCAGAGTAAGAAGGCGAAGCTTCTTAATTTACATCTTTGATTTAATAAGTTTTCTTAAACAATCACTGGAAGATAATTGTTGCGAGGAATTGAATTAGGTACGCCCTGTACATCTTTCCGTAAAACGACGGTATACATTTTTTAAAGTAACTATAAATTAGATTCGACAAACATGATAACCGTCTAACCGATATGTTGGAACGCCTTGATATTATCGAAGTAATAAAAAAGAAAAAAGCTACCTGCAACACAGGAGAAATCGTGTATGCTGTTACAGTGTAATAAAAAACTTTATTCTAGCTAGTTATCCGTTATTTTCTCCAAGTACATCAGATTTATTCATCATTCGAAGTAAAAACGAAGACTTGTAGAGGTTGTTGATTCTTGTGATATCGCAAATATACCTGTAATAATTTGTATGGAATGAAATCAATATAGTTTTGTGATAGTATCTTCATTTATGATACAGCACAGTTCATTTTTCTTCGATTTTAAACTTGATTTTCAACCAATATATATTGTAGATTTAACTTTAACTCTATAGTTTAACTTATTTTTTACCTTCTAGTCTAGGTTCTAAGAATTAGAAAAGGATAAACAGTTTAAATTAAACCAAGATTAAAGTTAATCTACATTAATTAACCCAGTCGACGTCAATTAATATATATGTATATAATATAATGTTATAATAATTTTGTACTCAACAATATAACTATTATATATGTAATACTGTGTCTTATATTTATATTGAGTGTAAAATTATAACATTGATATTATCATACTTTTAATTGTTTTCGACTAGATTAATAGAAATAAACTTATAGAGCAAGTTTGATCCAATTTTAATTAAAATTTAATCAGCAACTTTTGCCTACATGTGATTTGTGTGTCATCCTTAAATTTTTTTTTTTTATATTAAATAACAAATAATTGACTGTATTAAAAAATAATATTGTTACAAATAGTCGATCAAATTAACGATTTTAATTGAAATTACTTTGAGTTTGTGAGTATTCAACGAGAGAGAAATGAATAAAAATGTTTGAACAAAGTATATATAATTTTTTCTGTCTTTCTTTTTGGTGTGCCTTATCGCTTTACGAGAAATCTTGCTTATCCTTTTGCGAATATATATTTTTGTTTCAAATAATCGTTAATCACATCTATTTGGATAGATGTAAAAGCGAACATGCGCTTGAGATAATTCAAAATTCCATTGAAACAAGCAGTGTTGCCAACATTCGAGAGACCTGCAATATAAAATCTGTTTATTTTATTTGTAGTCCTTTTCGCACCTGTATCTTGCTCTTTTTCTCTTTCTGCGCATTGTCTGAATATATCTACATATTTCAAAATATATAAATGATAAGAATATCACATTTTATACAATATCTGACTTAATTCTGAATTAATTGATTTAAAGCATGAAGAACATGAACAAAATAATTTTAGAATGATAATTTTTGTAATATTTACCTCATAGATTATTATACTACGGTCCATTTGATGCGACAAATAATTCGAAGCATTTTTTGATTGGTCAATTAATAGAATTCTTTCTTCCGATTGGCCAATCAAATAAAGTTTTGAAGCATTGTAACGCCAAATGGACCGCACCCTATAATGAATTTATTTGTCTTTACTGTAACATTGAGAATGATCCGATTGGAGTCGAAACGTATGTCTTTGGAGTTATATATTATCATTATTTGAATTAAAGTTTTCTGTTTGTTACATCGTCGGCTTTACATTTACAAAGTAAAAAATATGTTTGATACATATTTTACTTTTTTTCAGTAAACACTGCGTGAAAAAGATTATCTTTTTTTAAGAATTTGATTTATTTTAATTGAAATAAAAGTACTTTAAATTTTTTTACCTTAAATTAATAAGTTTTCTTTAGATATTGTGGGATAAAAAATCAGTTAAGGCATTCAGAATTCGCAAAAAAATTCTCTAGAAAACATTTTTCAGTATACATATATCTTTGAAAAGTGTACGTTCCAATTCATATAAAAAAATCAGAGAAATTTTGTAAAAAAAATATAAAATTTTGAAGAATTCTGAAACTTACAAATAAATTCTGAAAAATAATATAGAGAAGGAAAATTTTCACCTGTGTTGAATAATTCACCATCCTTGTTTGTTGAAAGTTAGAGGATTCATTCGGAGAGGGAAGGCACGCCCGGGTGGGAATCCAAACATGTCTTAAATGGGACGAGGGAAAAGGAACAGACTCATAAAACACAGTTCGCGCGTGTCTCTGTTGCGTTGCTTCTGATAACGTACCTAATTAACACACCAGAGTGCTACGACGTATAATAAACTCTGGGGATTGTTTATTGAATTGTTTTTTAAATCGTGCGAATGCAACAATGCGACGTATATATGACACATCGCTGCACCGTGCCGGATTTGTTTTTTAAGCTTGACTCACGCCGGCGAATTTGTCCTTCACCGGTTTCGGTACAATTCGAGCACCTAAAAAGAGCAGATATTAGGCTCGTTTCAGCTGTTTCTCGTAAGTGAACCCTTCTCTCTGCCTTTGTACTATGTTTATCCTGCCTCCTTTTTTCTCCAATATCTAATTGAATATCTGTCTCATTCTAAGTGTAGATATTAAACGTGATAACATAATTGCGGTGCATTTAGGAATATCAAGATGGTGATGGTTTAAAGACAACTGATGCGAAGAATACGATCTATCTACCAGAAAAACAGGTGTGACGACCTGACGTAGGAAGAAAAAAAAAAGGGGAAAATTTCTCTCAGAGAGCTGTAGTTTGTAACACCAACTTGCATATGTGGTTTTTCTGAAACTTTTGTCGTTTGTTTAATCGGCTGTTTAAAATTTTGAACTTATCTTACTGTTTTGTTTACATTGTCTGTATAAACATTGTGATACTTTTGATATCTTATGATAATGAAGTTTTGCATCACGTGAGATTTGAAATGAATCTGACAGTCGGAAGCTTTCGATGTACTCATAAAAGGCAGAGTTAAACCAGTTGATTTGTAAATTTTCACTTATTCAAATTTTGGGAGTCTATTGAATTTATTATTCAATAGAGATTTATTATCTGCGAGGTGTCTCGTTATATTGATAGATATGGAGATGGAGTGTAACACTGGGTTTATCGATATGCTCGAGAATAGACGAAGAGATTGCGACTTCTTATGGGCAACACGGCCCATGGATCCATCATTACCACACATGTTGCCACCAGATTCAGTTTATGATAGAGAGAGGATTATGCAAGCTGTCTTGCAGGACAAGCAAGTTAAAGCTGTCATCGATACAATAGCGAAAACTACAGCTGTTGGAGTTAAAGAGGTTGAGAATAATGCTCGTGCCATGATAAATGAGATGGCTAGTAAAGCAGATTTAGCAACTGTTCGTTGGATAGGTATACTTTTGATAAATATTGTTAGTTTATATAATTTTAGTTTTAATTTTATGTACTACATATTCATTATTTTATCTTTTAATATTTTTTAAGAATTGATCAAGAGAGACTATAATTTTTTTATCAAATAACGTTTTGCATTTTTGACCTCAGTAAGATAAAATAAAATTGTACTTCTAATTTAGTGATCGATGAATATTAGCACGTTTGTTTTTTGCTAAATGTCTTATGTAATTATGTTAAAAAATTTCAGGTATTTTTATTACAAAAGCTATGAAGAGAATGTTCTCAAAGATTTATATAAATGAAATTATGCTTTCTAACTTAAAGAAGGAAACACAAATATCTCAAGCACAGTATATTTATGTTCCGTCGCACAGAAGTTACTTAGATTTTATTCTGTTGTCGTATATTCTCTTTTCTTACGACATGGCACTACCCAATATAGCAGCTGGCATGGATTTTTATAATATGAAAATAGTGGGAGAATTGCTGCGAAAAACTGGAGCGTTTTATATAAGACGCAGTTTCTCTAATGATTTATTGTACAAACAAATTTTTCGATCCTATATTAACACTATTGTTAGTCACAGTGATAGGGCGATAGAATTTTTTATCGAGGGTACACGGAGTCGTAGTCAGAAAAGTACAACGCCGAAATACGGTAGGTAAGAAAAGTTCTTAAATCTCAAATTATATATGAAAGAAAACAGATAATAAAACCTCGTTCTTTCACAGGTCTTCTATCTATCATTATAGACAGTTTACTTCAAGGCGACGTACCCGACATATATTTTGTACCAATGAGTATTAATTATGAACGCCCGCCGGAAGAATTATTATTTGTTTATGAAATGCTAGGAGTCCCAAAGCCGAAAGAAAGTACGACTGGACTTTTTCGTTCACTCTCCATTCTACAAAAACCTTTTTCTCATGGACGCATTTTCTTCAACATCGGAGAGCCAATATCCACTAGTCGATTCGTTGATAAGGCATATCGCCAAAAAAAACTTGTACAGCCTTCTTTCAAAATCCCATCATCAGTTGTGGAGAATATAGCTTATCTTATACTAGAATCGCACAAGAAGAATACTGTACTTATGCCGATCAATATTATCGCTTTACTCATCAATGAAAAAATTCAGACGAAACCGAAAGAACCATATACTCTCGATTTATTGATACGAGATTATCAATGGTTCAAGAACTTTCTTACCAAGTCCTTGAAAGCTTTAATGTATGGAACTGAAACGTAAGTATTAAACTTTATATAACATATAGCTTGGAATTGTAATTAATCTGTATATGCAATATTATTCATTCTAATTTTTAATCTCGCCTATTTTAGTTGTAAGCTATAGACACATGTTTAAATCTGTTAATATTTAAATTTTTAGAATTCTACATTAATATAATTTTTTTTTGTCATAGCATTGATAACAATATGATCAAACAGGAAATATTGGAATCTTTAAAACCACATGATGAGTTAATAGTGCTTGATTCATCAAATACGTTAAAAATCAATCAAAGGCATAAAAGAATGAAACAAATTAATTATTCAAATATTAAAGGATATACTTTGTCTGAACAGACTTTGCAAATAGCGGTATCTGCTATTAATATTGCTATTTATAGCAATCCGACCTTGGCTTTTTTAGCGGAAGTAGTTTTTATAACTGCAACGATAGGAGAGAATGGCATTCAAACTGGTAATAATTGTAAACGTTAACAGCAATAACTTTTTATTTATTTACTGTATATTACTGATATAATAGTAAAAAATACAAAAAAATAATTATTGTTTCCTTTCCATAAAAGTATAGCAGATTGATTGAAAAGATTTATTTATTTTTCTTATAATTATATTTTTTTTTTCTTATATATTTTTTTTATCAATCATACATATTTTATTTGCAGAAGTAGCATTGGAACGATATGAATTGTTAAGAAGATTATTGAGCACAGAATTTGCGATGCGACCGATTGAAGACAAAGCTTTAATTAAAATAGAATGGGAAAAGTCGTTAAATGTATTAATATCACAGAATTGTTTGCATATTGTGAATGATTTAATTTTCATAGGAAATAACACCAAACTATTTTCCATCTTGCATAATATTATATTACCATTCATAGACGTTACATATGTAATATGTATCTTATTATCTGAGGTAAGAAAAATTTATCTAAACGAAACTAACTCTAATAAGAGGCAATACATTGAACATTTATATATTTCTTTCTTTTTTAGTGGACGGAAAGAACGTCAGTTGAACTCACAGATCGGACAATTCTTGTTGAAACGCAGAAAGAAGTGGAAAAATTAATATTTGAGACTAAAGACCGGTGTCAACATCCCTACTGTTTATCTCTTGATCTGTATAACACAACATGGTCTAGCTTATTATCGCAAGGTATTATAGTATACCAGAAACATATCAATAGATATCGAACGGATAAAGCAAAGTTGACGTCTCTCATCGGAGCATTGCTCGAATTACCATTAAGGCATCCAACGGAAATCTATGTCGATGCGTTTCCTTTATTTATTTCAGCGTCAACGATGGATATACAAGCTAAGTTATAACAGTTTATCGTGAAACAATGAATTTGATATATCCATAATAGTATTGATAATATCTGTTATTGGTGTTAAATTAATAACAATAATTTGGTTTTAATTATGAGATTTATATGGAGAGATAAATGATCGATAGTACATATTCTGTTTTAATTTCATGAGCTATAGACATACAGGGTATGCCATTATTGGTGGCACAATCGGGGAAGGAAATAATCTTACATGAAAAAAAAAAACGGATAAAAGATATCCGATTTTTTCATACAAAGCTTTGGTCTTATAGGAGTAGATTAAAAATTGAAAAATCATTATTTATTCAAGTTACATTTATAACTTTTTTCTACGATACATATACAGATATATATGTGTATATATATATATATATAT
>NW_017275954.1:631903-634620 GCF_001594065.2 Cyphomyrmex costatus
ATATATAAAGTTTTCAAATCTCTTATTTTTAATTTTAAAATTGATTTTGTCGGAAGTAAAGCTTTGTATGAAAAAGTTTTGTTATATATTTTCAACATATTTTTTCATTTAGAATCATTCATTTCCTAGCTATTTCCACCACCAATAATACACTATATTATTTTATATTACATTTTAAAGATCAGGAACGAAACTATTGATGTTATTAAGTATCCTAGCGGTATCATCATCAAAATCAGTGGATCGTTTTCGTTTACCGAGAAACACTGTAGCGGCGGTTGTAGTGGTCGTAGGTGTGTTAATATTCCGGAGGAGAAGCTGCAATGATTTTATCCTCAGTAATACACATGTCAAAGAAAGTAGGGTACAATTTTACAGCTAGTAATAATTCTAGTCGGAAGACCAGTGTCTCGAGGAATATTACTTACCATGACTAATCGAACAAGATAAACTGCAAACGTGAGGAATGATATGGCCATCAGTGTACCTTCTATCGAAGGGAATCCTAAAGAATGATCTTCGTGATCGTCATGCCCATAATATTCGACACCTCTTATTTTGCGACTTGGTGCCATAGTAGTGGTGAGGCGAGATTCTGTTGATGAGTATGACAAATGAAAATTTTCCGCGTTTCGATAACGTGCCAAGAATGTGCGGGCACATCTTACCTATCTCTGACATCAATGTCTTTTCGATCGTTTTAAGAAAGTAAAGTTTTCCTTCGACCGATGCTGGCTGCGATTGCAAAGTACGGTGAACACTTTTAAGTATGTCTATGGGCAAGTATTGGAATATACCATCATCCCGCTTCGATGTGTCGTTATCGTATTTATCTTGCGACGTTTTTTGTTCGGTATTTGGTGGTGGTTGAGTTGTAAGTACGTTATCCATTGTATCCTTTGTTGATGATATCATATCATTCTTGTTAAGTTGTTCTTGTTTGTTTAATTTATTCTAAAAAAAAATTTTTTAATATTTACGATGTCTAATTGAAAAAAATAAATCATTTTGTTTGTATACATGGTTTATTTATTAATTTCAGTTATTCATCCCATGAATTCTTTCCGTTACCTCAGTCATAGCATCGGTGATTGTTGCAGTGCGAATCGTTGTACCGATATCTGCGAAATTGTCGATAATTTGATCAGGAAACAGATTTATCGGCGTTGTTGATACCGAAACGGAATTTATCTTCTTAATCTCCATCCTTCTATTATGCATCGCATGTGTGGCTTTGATCTGACGGCGATAAGTTTGGCTACCATTTCGTTGATTACCGGGAAAGTTAATGTTGTCCGTGTCGCCTCGTCTGAATTTATAAAACTGATTGTGCTGTACAGAAGGTATCCTTAAAGAGTATACAAGCGATATTAATCTAGAGCGATCCGGAGAACAAACTGATGTAACTAACTTACCTGTAAATCTTTGTCTCGTCCGAGAATTGCGGCATATCCACCCATTCCGCTACGATAACGTTAAAGAAGAGTATTATGGTACACAGAGCGCAAAACGCGCCGCGCACAAACATATTTGAATATGATGTTATTTGTTATTGTACGTTATCCCGCGGGCGAAACGCATCTCATTCTCGTCACTAATCAAGTAACATGTAAACTTGTCCGAGTCTTTACTGTGTATCTGTAATTCAGAAACTGTCCGGTGTCGGGCATGGATATGCTACAGGTGACACGCGCGAAGAGACATCATTATTTCCAGCAGAGATGTTCTGTTAGGATTAAAGAGAACGAAACGGCTGATGATGCTCACGCGTCGGAAACGGTTGTTACAGAAAAGGCCACTTCCTTACGTCTCTTTCTTTTCTATGATTTATCTTACATGATGCTAATTCAATTTGTCATGATTTGTTTTTCTCTCATGACACTAATGGAAACGTGATTTTTCAGGAAAGATTTCAGGGAACGAATTCGGGGAATAAATAATGTAGCAATATATCATTTTCTGGATGAGTAAGGCAAATTCCGTTTATTGGTACCATTTTCGGATAGAAGGCTTAGAGCGACATCATACAAATTAATTTAATATCAAAACTCACGTGGCACTGAAAAGCCATCTTCTCCTCCGTTCAATCTAATGCGTTACGAAGAAAAACGTATTCATACATGAATATGAGTGCATGCTGCCGCTTGTTATGATTATCTTTCATTACTATTACCACAAAAAGAATATATAAATTGAGACTTTCATCTGGCACTAAGTACATTAGCCGACAATCTACATATATTGTTCAAGACGTTTACGGTAACGTTTTTTTTTTAATCTCAGGATATCAGATTGAATAACGCATCATTTAACTGCACGATACATCGCTTTTTTGATTCATATAAAGTATTAAGTTCGTTTAAAGTATGGAATAAAATGTAAATAGAATTTTCGTGCAATTACATGAGAGTTAATAAACTTTTCGTATTGTATATTGCTTACTTATATGTACGATATCCTGCTTTCCAACCACGAATGCGTAAAGGCATAAAATTAGCGCGACGGTAAGTATAAGAGATTACAATTATAACATTTGTTCCTACATACATTGGAGTATCTTCCTTCCTCTTATGCGGGAAGAACATTTAAATGCCTGGCATTAAATGCATCGAGTATTGTAAATGCGTTTTCCGTGAGTATACGAAGTTGATCGCATACGCACGACTTAAGAGATTATATTGGCATAGCGTAAGTATATATATATATATATATATATA
>NW_017275954.1:634660-641536 GCF_001594065.2 Cyphomyrmex costatus
ATATATATATATATATATATATATATATATATATATGTAGACTTTTCTAAGTATAAGTGCGTACAATATGCGTATAAGACATTGATCTACGATATTCTACAAGTAAGTTTTACGATAAACTTTTTAAAAGTTATTATAAAATATAACAATTAACGCGCCTGTTGACGCGCGCGCTTATATATCTCTTATGTTACAAGTATATCGATTATCTCTTTATGTTTTTATCGTCATTTTACATTGTGATATCCTCATTGGATATATTTATTTTGTTCTTAAATAACGTAAAAATCGCACTATTGCATTACACGATATAAAATGAGAAACGATTTCTACACTATAAAAGTTGTTTAAGGTACAGGCCTCATTTTTAAGGATATTATGCTAATTCATGATCTAATACATATTCGGCTATTCGAAATCGAATATATTCTCTTTATATAATAGTTATTAAATATAGAAATATTTCCTCCGAAAAGATTGCACCTTTGTCTTGGTTATCTGCGAAATATTTCAAACAGATTTATTTGAATAAATCAATTATTAGGCTAGTGCAAAAGCTTCGTCGTTTTTATATTAAATTTTGATTTAAATAGACAAATTGATCTAAATTCTTTAAAAAGATATTTAAAAATGTCTTTCTAAATAGAGAATAATATCTATTGGAATTAATAAAAATAGCTTCGAGATTATGCAATTTCGTTTTCGAGTATATTTAATGAATATGACAAACCTTTCTTGCACCATCTTAATAATTTTAATAAGTTCTCTTGCATATAATATTATTTTTCAGCTTGTTAATCTAAGTCAACCTCATTTCTTTCGTATTGACTACTGACACAATCATCGTTCCATATCATTGACAAGCAAATTTTATAAAGATAGTATTGTATGTAACTGTCGCATTGAAAAATCGATATACATATTTTTTTTTTAAAGCTACGAAGCTTGGATTATAAATAACCAAATTAATACAGAGATTCGCCAATGGTTGCTAACAAAAATTGAGATACTACATATCACCGTTTTGTGCTTCTTACTATACTTTAAAAATTAACATATGTTAACATATACTTTAACTTGATAACAATATGATTATATTTTTTTATATCAAACATCTATCTCTTAGATATCGATATCATAATCTTTAAAATGTATTCAAGTCTTAATTTCGAAAAAAACTTTAATTTCAAATATTTAAAACAGATCAAAATTATAATATAATTTGTAAAGATTAAAGCTCTCTCTGTAAACAGACATAAAAACATTTAAATTATCGTAACATAAGTTATTAGATCGACTTTTATATTTTATTTGATTGATATTCAATTTATACTACAGTATTCTATATATGCCAATATATAGAAGATATCTTTTAATATCAGTAATTATATCTATACCCATGCATAGGTTTTTTTTAAATTGATTGAGATTCAAAAATGTAGTTTTTCATTCGTAATAATGTTTAAAAATGATTTATAATACTAAATATTATATCATGTAATCATTACAATTATTAAACTTCATCAATTATAACTATTAATAATTCAATAATTTTAATTTAGAATAAAAAAAGATATTAATTTACATATAAAAGTATAAAAATTAATTAATTTAAAATAACTGATGTAAAAATAACATTTTATTGCATGGGTAAGTTACATTCACTACTAATTTTTATATAAATGCAAATAAAATATTTAGCTCTGTACATCATAAACTACAAAGTTATATGTTAATACATAAGAATAAATTTAAATTTACCATTATATATTATTAAAAAGTAAATTATACCAATAAAATATAAAGTCATCTCAAAAAGAGGTGATAAAAATTAATAATAAATTTATAAAATATCTAAAATGTTTTATAAAATAACGTTATCCTAAATATAATATAAAATTAAAGCAATCAAAATGTCTACATTGTTATAACGTAGTTTAAGTAGCTTACATAGAGACACTCTCTACAAATAACATTCAAAGTAGGTATTTAAAATGGAATTATTTAGAAACTTATTAAACAAACGCGGCATTTCTAACATATTTAACATATTTAACAAATAAAGGTGTCTGCAGATCGTTTTTCACTTATCATTCTTATTTATCACTACGTATATACCGCGAATCAAAATCCTTTTGTGCTAGGACCATTTTGTAGGAATGTTATGGAAGCTTTCTGTATGTTTAATAATGTTATTAAATATTTTGGAGTAGCAGTATCCCGAAATGCAAATTTAGAATGCCAATGTCGATTCTATTCTAAAACGGAGAATGACATATTCGGGATATCGCCCGAAAGACAAAATTGTACTAGTTTTCACGTACTTTTACTGAGTCAGGCACGAATAAACCGTCGTAGAGTAGCTCGAGCATATCGAGCCCAGCCTTTGTGCAGTGACAAGGAAGTCGGTAATGCCTCGATGTTCAAAACAGGCGGACAGTTCTGTCATGTCTCGTGATTACTGTACGCCATCCAACGTGCGTCATCACTTTCGTGAGTTAAGTAGCGATAGCCAACTTTCTGCTCCAATTTTCTCAAGTCACACCACGTTTGATAATCCTTAGAAAAAGGAATTTCTTAATAATAATAATCACGCGATTAATAAAATAAAGATAATCGATTGAAGTATAAAAATAATGCTTACTTGTAACCACACATGTTGCAAGCTTCTATCTACGGTATATCTCTTCCTCTGCTTGACTTGCAAAAGGTTATTGATTAAATCAATAGCTAAAAGACAAAGAAATAATATGAAAGAAATGTATAGGATTTTTTATATACTCTTATATTACAAAAGTAATATTTTTTGCAGATAAATAATAGAAGTATTAATCACCATCGCTTGAAATTTCCTTCCACGGGGTAGGCGGATACATAAAGGCAGCATTCTGAATTTGTTCATTAATGTCCTCTTCTTCGTTAAAGGGGAACGTGCCGCTTAATGATACGTATATAATTACGCCAACGCTCCACATATCTAAGGAACGATTATAGCCTTTATTTCGTAAAACTTCCGGCGCTAGGTACGCCGGCGTACCGACGACACTTCTTCGAAAGCTCTTCTCGCCGATTATCCGCGCGAATCCGAAGTCGCACAATTTCACTTGGGTAAAGTCCGCGTCGCTGCTCAGTAATACGTTCTCCGGTTTCAGATCGCAGTGCACGATGTTCTTGCTGTGAAGATGTTTCAGTGCAACTAGAATTTGCGTCACGAGGAATTTAGTTATTCGTTCACTGAGTCGTCCTCTTTCAGAGCTTAAGATCATTTCCAGCATATCGCCCTTTAGTTTCTCCATCACTACGAATATTCGCTCTGTTGTTTCAAACATACGCTCCAAATTCACCACTCCGCTATGCGACAGATTTTGCAAAATCGCTACTTCGTTTTTCAGTTGGGCTTCCTGTTTGGTGGGAAAACGTAATTTATCGATGACTTTTATGGCTACCGCGCGGCCGCTCTTGCGATGAACACCACCATAAACTATGCCGAATTGTCCAGATCCTAAAACTTCATCTGGGAAGATCTGATATAGTTGTGACATATCGGTAACATTTTCCTCGGGTTCAGTAATTTCAGCAGGTTCTTCTTGATCTATAACATACAAACGCGCATTCATTTCAATAATTCATTTCAACATACACACATACACACATATACAAAAATGTCTCCTATATTATCTATCTTCAAAAAACAAAAGTAATAATTTGAATACGAAATACTATTGTAAATAATGGAAAAAATATAAAAAACAAAATAAAAATATAAAAAATACAAACTAATAAAAGGCATAAAATAATATTTCGTGTTATTATTTTGCACAGTGTCACGATAGCAAACTAAATATACATACTAGTCGACACAGTTACAGGCATAAGTGCTTGTCTAATAGTAGTTTCCCACGATCTAGCTATGTGAGCTCCGATACCACTTTCGGGAGGAGAGACTTGGCCGCAATTATCTCCGTATGATGGATCCTCCCCGACATAGTAATCGGCATTGGCAGTTTTTAGCTCAAAGCAATGCATTATATCTATAATACAAAGTACGCAAAGTGTGTAAAAAAGTTCAACTCAGGAAAGCTTGTTGGATCTGACAGACAAAATCTTTAAAAAAAGGGGAAAAAAAGAAAAAATGCACTCAAAATTGATAATAAACTAAGATTAGAAATAATTTCTAATTCGTTTACAAGAACATACATGAACGAGGTGTTTTAGCAGTTTCAATTGCTGAAATTTCAGCCAATGGTATCTCCTTGTAATATTTAGAACCATTCTCGCTTTGGAATAGTGTTATAGATTTTGTATCAAGCCGCCAATAATGTTTTTTTTTCTGAAAAAATTAGTGAATAATTTTATTTAAGTCTATATATTCACAATAATTAATAATTTAAATAATAAATAGAAAATATTAAAATAATTATATAATTTCCAATGTTTCTTTGAATACTTACAACGGGATCGCGATTTGTGAAATGTACCATCCAACCTTCTTTCAATACCTTAGACCCACGTTTTTTAGTATGTTTCACACTTTGTACTATTCGCATTAATGGAATGTTGTTACTTGGTGTAGAATTACAGCTTTTTTTAATAAAAGGAAACAATATTAGAAAAACAATAAAAATATAAATTTTAAATAATTAAAAATCAAATTGTATTACAGTAGAAACTTACCTCGACCGTCGTGATTTTTGATTTTCATCATAAGCAACGTCATCGTTACATCGTGCATGATCCTGAAAACACATAATGTCAATGTTAAAAAACTTTTTCTAAAAATTAAATAATCTTTATTTTTCATAACTCTATAATCATTCGTTGAAAAGAAAACAAAAAACTTACTGGATAATAATTAGGTATCTTATTTTCGTTATTTGTGAATGATGCATCTTGTATTGGATGTGATGATTCGGTATCACTGTCAGCATCAGCTTCCTCATTTCTAATATCAAATTTGGCTTCTAGTTCACTGCCAACACCACTATCTGTGTATTCGCCTAGGGAAGCATTTTTAATTTATCACATATGTTTGTATGAACAAAAAACAAATTGTATAAATTTATATACAAAGTATTCTACCTATATTATCTCGTGGATTTTCTCCGGTACAGTCTTTTGGTATTTTATCCATACATTTTTTATGCGTATTGTATTTACAATCTTTACACTGAAGGCCTTGTTTAAATATACCCTTTAGCAATTTTTTACAGTACCCACATACGGTTGGGCGTGTATATGTGTGTACTACGAATGTGTGCGGAATTTTTATTCGCGTTGCGAGCTCTCGCTCCACCCAAACGGGCCGTCCTCCTAATATCGGCGAAGAGGACTGTTTTGGTGCCATTATACTTGGTATTGCCTACAAGACAGTATACATTTTATTCAGATATACAAAAAATTTCGCAAATAAAAAAGAATAAGAAAATATCAAGCTGTATTTATTTGTTTCCAATGTGTATACATTAAATTAAAATCAAATTATATACTTTCGCTCATACCAATGTACTATTATTTTGGCTTGTGTTAAGTGTATTATTTGAACTGTGATTATCGTCGGTATTGCTTGTCAGGCTGCTAGTTGAACCCTGACTCGGTGATCTTGGGACATTCAGCATGGCCGAACTACGCCGTCTTTGACTTGCATCTTGCGAACAGTTATTCGGTACTTTAATGACGCATCTTTTGTGATAGTTCATACCACAACCTAAAAAAATTAAATAAACATTTTACTGTTAGATGACAAAGATTGCATTAAAAAACATACATATTTGATTTAGTAAAAACTACAAAATGTTTATCATAAATTTACCTTCACACTTGAGACCTTGTCGAACAAGCCCAAATAACATTTCACCACAAAAATCGCAAAATGTTGGTACTTTATAGGAATGTACTGCTAAGGTATGAGGTCGAATGGGAACGTATTCGCTTGGCACTTGTGCTAAAATGTCAAACAATTTTTTTTTACGATTATACATATCTATCTTGTACAAGAAATCAAAATTTTTTAACTACTGCAACACAGAAGCTTTTCTTACCAGTCAACACGATTTCTACTAGTGTCTCGTCAACTACTTCTGTAGCATTTGTAACCAGCTGCAAAACATTTGTGGAATTGTAATCGTGCTTAAATAAAATTAATCTCTCAAATAGATGATTCAATCCGTGCTCTGGACACTTGGTGTTTATAAAATCACAGGCGAGATCTTTCAGGGCCTTAAGAGTAAGCGTGCTGCTGTCGACCGTGACAGTGTCACGTATCAGACCAAATTGGAATAAAAACGTAACTTCTGACCCCTCCATGATGCTTTGCAAATTTTTTCCTGTAATATATATACATAAACTCATAGATCCAAATTGTAATACCTAAAAATTAGCAATATATTTTAACTTTCTGCCTCTATACAGTATACAAGCTTGCAGCAACATTTGCAATGTTACTGCAATACTGTTAGAACATTGCAATGTTGCTGTAATACTGCTGGAATAATCTGTACTGTATCGGAAGCTCAGATTTTATAAACATTAACAATTAATTAAAAGATTTATTTTTCCTCTTTACAGATAGTAGAAAATTTATAATTTATAATATATATTTAAGTTATAAGAGAAAAATAACGAATAAAAGGATTTATATTTTTAATTTAAAGAATAGAGGTAGAAAAAATGAACCAGATGTGTAGCAGATGTGTAAACAAATACCCGGAATAATCAATGAAAAAATAAATTAATTATAAGAGAGGATTATAAAAATAGAGCTGAACAAATGTGTTCAGTGTATTATGGTCATTTATGTGTAAAAATAAGTAAATCACTCATTATCCCCGCTCTCTCTCTCTCTCTCTCTCTCTCTCTCTCTCTCTCTCTCTCTCTCTC